>NW_022630158.1:280784-348507 GCF_010909765.2 Amblyraja radiata
GAGGAGAGGAGAGAGAGAGAGAGAGAGAGAGTAGACAACAGGTGCACGAGGAGGCCATTCGGCCCTTCGAGCCAGCACCGCCATTCACTGTGATCACGGCTGATCATCCACAATCAGTACCCCGTTCCTGCCTTCTCCCCATATCCCCTGACTCCGCTATCTTTAAGAGCCCTATCTTGCTCTCTCTTGAAAGCCTCCAGAGAACCGGCCTCCACCGCCATCTGAGGCAGATAATTCCACAGACTTACCACTCTCTGTGAGAAAAGTGTTTCTTCGTCTCGGTTCTAAATGGCCGATCCCTTATTCTTAAACCGTGGCCCCTGGTTCAGGACTCCCCCAACATCGGGGACATGTTTCCTGCCTCTAGTGTGTCCAACCCCTAAATAATATTACATGTTTCAATGAGATTACCTCTCATCCTTCTAAACTACAGAGTGTACAAGCCCAGACAGTACCGCCATCCCGGGAATTAACCTGGTGAACCTACGCTGCACTCCCTCAATAGCACGAATGTCCTTCCTCAAATTAGGAGACCAAAACTGCACACAATACCCCAGATGTGATTTCACCAGGGTTCTGTACAATTGCAGAATGACCTCTTTGCTCCTATACTCAACTCCTCTTGTTATGAAGGCCAACATGTCATTCGCTTTCTTCACTGCCTGCTGTACCTGCATGCTTACTTTCAGTGACTGATGAACAAGGACCCCCAGATCCCGCTGTACTTCCCCTTTTCCCAACTTGACACCATTCAGATAATAATCTGCCTTACTGTTCTTGCCACCAAAGTGGATAACCTCACATTTATCCACATTAAACTGCATCTGCCATGCATCTGCTCACTCCCGTTAGAGGAGGGCGGCCAGTCCTTGGTATGCGTGCGTACCCAGGTGGCGGATCTCCGTCTCAGGACTCTGCGGAAGTATATGTATGTAGAGAACCCCCCCAGATGGCACGCTTTGGCCACGTATTTTTTCCTTCGGGGTCTTTGCCTAAGGGGGGTCTCGCGGCTCCCGGTGGCGGGCATCAGTCGACCCGCCCTAGGGGGCTTGCGTAGTTTCTATCGTGATGTGCAAAGAGTGAGGAATTTGGTTGTCTTCTGCCAGCGTTGTTGCTCCACGAGGGGAGGGGGATGTTGCGGCTGTGGGAGTGGCCGGTCCTCACCCTGTCATGGCGGGTGTCGAGGAGAGGCATGCGCCTAGAGTGGTTCTGACTGAGATTTCCCCCGCTCCGTCAGATCTGCTCATCAGGCCGAGGCTCCGGGATATATCTTGGGCACCGGCTCCACACAACCTGAGCCGCCTTTCCGAGATGACCAGCGTGCCGTTTCGTGACGCGAAGAGACGCTCACTGTTCCTGCACATTCTGCACCTCCTTGCCTTCGTTTCCCGTCCCGACACACCATGGCGGACGGTGTTACCACCCGAAGGCGGGGGCGGCCCCAGTGGAGGTCCCTCTACAAGGGAGTTGTCCCCCTTTACATTAGGGACCTGGGGCGGAGAGTGCTGCACAGAGCGGTGGCATGTAATACACTTTTGAGTCGGTTCATGGGCTCGTCAGCTGCTTGTATTTTCTGCGGTGAGGAAGAGACCGTGTTCCACGCGTATATGGAGTGTGAGAGGCTACTGCCCCTGTACCAATATCTGAAGGGGTTGTTCCTCAAGTTCTGGTTGCATTTTAGACCCATGATTCTAGTGTTTGGACACACGGCAGGGTGTGGGGAGAGCCGAGTGGGGGGGTGGGGGGGTGGGACTTCCCTGTCGGTCTACTCCTGGCCCTGGCCAAGATGACCATTCGCTGATCCAGGCAGCGGGCGGTCGATGGTCAGGCTAGAGTCGGCTGCCTGCCCCTCTTTCGGGCCTACGTCCATGCACGTGTGTCCCTGGAGAGGGAACACGCGGTGTCCACGGGGACTCTGGAGGCCTTCCGTCAATGCTGGTCACCACGTGGGGTTGAGAGTATCGTAAACAATGAATGCACTGTTGCACTATAATGTTTATTTGTTATAGTGTAATTTCTGATTATGTTTTGATGTGTTGCATCATATGACTGTGTCGAATAAAGTTTTTGAAAAGGAAAAAAAAAGAGGGGTGGTGAAGAGTGAATGTCGTTCCCTATAACGGGCAATGTTGAAGGGTTTATGTACGGGATGATGGGGAATACTCACACTGGACATTAACAGTGATGGTCTCCGAGCTCACAGTTCCAATCCCGTTCCCTGCTGTACAGAGATACCGACCCGCTTGTTGTGGGGTAATTCTGTTGAACACCAGCGTCTGGTCCCAGTGTCTGTACACAAAGCCATTGCGGTTCCAGGAGTATCTGTTCCCGGTTGGATCACTCACACGCCAGACTCAGCCGGTCATTCATGTTCACGTTCATCTTCTCTCTGACCTCCACACCATTGACACGGGACTCAATGTGAACACCCTGGGGCTTATCTGAAACATTTGGACAGCAAAGAGTTACCCAGATTTAGACACACACACACACAAGCTCTTTCTCTCTCTCCCTCCCTCGCTTCCTCTCCCTCTCTATCTCTCTCCCTCTCTCTCTCCCTCTCTCCTCCCCCCTCCCTCATATCCACCCTAGTTCATTAGGGATACTCAGCATGGTTTAAGTTCCGTTTATTTAGAGATACAGCGTAGAAACAGGCCCTTCGGTCCACCGAGTCCGCGCTGACCAGCGATCGCCCGTTCACACGCTAGTTCCGTTTAGTTTGGAGATACAGCGTGGAAACAGGCCCTTCGGCCCATCGAGTCTGTGCTGACCAGCGATCGCCCGTTCACACGCTAGTTCCGTTTAGTTTGGAGATACAGCGTGGAAACAGGCCCTTCGGCCCATCGAGTCTGTGCTGACCAGCGATCGCCCGCTCACACACTAGTTCCGTTTAGTTTAGGTACAGCGGGGAAACAGCCCCTTCGGCCCACTGAGTCCGCGCCGACCAGCGACCCCCGCACACTAACACTAACCTACACACACAAACATACACACACACACTAGGTGACAATTTACAATTTTTACCGAAGCCTATTAACCTGCAAACCCGCACGACTTTGTAGTATGGTAGGAAACCGGAGCGCCTGGAGAAAACCCACGCAGGTCACAGGGAGAACGTGCAAACTCCGTACAGACAGCAGCCATGGTCGGGATGGAACCGGGTCTCTGGCACTGTGAGGCAGCAGCTCTACCCGCTGCGCCACCAGGCTGACATTATTCGGGTCAATATAGACAATAGACAATAGACAATAGGTGCAGGAGTAGGCCATTTGGCCCTTCAACCCAGCACCGCCATTCAATGTGATCATGGCTGCTCATCCCCAATCAGTACCACGTTCTCTCCTTCTCCCCATATCCCCTGACTCCGCTATCTTTAAGAGCCCGTTGTCACTCTACCATGAAAGCATCAAGAGAATCGGCCTCCACCACCCTCTTTGGCAGAGAATTCCACAGATTCACAACTCTCTGGGTGAAAAAGTTTTTCCTCATCTCCGTTCTAAATGTCTGACCCCTTATTCTTAAACTGTGTGTGGCCCCTGGTTCTGGACTCCCCCGACATGGGGAACATGTTTCCGATGTTGGGAGAGTCCAGGACATGCAAGAAACATGTTCCCGATGTTGGGGGAGTCCAGAACCAGGGGCCACTGTTTAAGAATAAGGGGTAAGAAATTTTGAAGGGAGTCGAGGAAACACTTTTTCTAACAGAGTTCAAGTTCAAGTTCAAGTGAGTTTATTGTCATGTGTCCCTGTATAGGACAATAAAATTCTTGCTTTGCTTAAGCACACAGAAAATAGTAGGCATTTACTACAAAACAGATAAATGTGTCCATATACCATGATATAATATATACACACATGAATAAATAAACTGGTAGTGCAAATAACAGAAAGTGGTTGCTAATAATCAGAGTTTTGTCTGAGCCAGGTTTAATAGCCTGATGGCTGAGGGGAAGTAGCTATTCCTGAACCTGGTTGTTGCAGTCTTCAGGCTCCTGTACCTTCTACCTGAAGGTAGCAGGGAGATGAGTGTGTGGCCAGGATGGTGTGGGTCTTTGATGATACTGCCAGCCTTTTTGAGGCAGCGACTGCGATAAATCCCCTCGATGGAATTAGAGTTGTGAGTCTGAGGAATTCTTCACCTCAGAAGGCAGTGGAGGCCGGTTCTCTGGATACTTTCAAGATAGAGCTAGATAGGGCTCTTAAAGATACCGGAGTCAGAGGATATGGGGAGAAGGCAGGAGGAACGAGGTACTGATTGTGGATGATCAGCCGTGATCACATTGTCACTACAATGGATACCTAATTTTTCTGACAAAATTCAACCTTTGATTAGAGCAAAATCTTTCCCCCTTGACTCTACAGCAATTGGTGTCTTTACTTATTTAAAGAAACAATTAGAATCTGCGACATTACACGCCATCGATGAGGATCTCCCCTTTGTTGTTCAATGTAATGCCTCTGATTTAGCAGTGTCAGCAACATTAAATCAAGGAGGACGACCAGTGGCTTTCATGTCTTGTACTCTCCAAGTTAGTGAATTGCACAACTCACCCGTCGAAAAGGAAGCTACAGCAATTATTGAGAACATTGAGTCGTTTCCTTGCTCGCCAGCACTTCACTTTAATAACAGATCAGCGTTCAGTAGCTTTTATGCTGGATATTCGCAAACGAACAAAGATTAAAAACAGTAACATTCATGAATGGATGATTGAATTATCTGCATATGGTTATTCAATTGAGTGTCGTCCTGGTAAGGATAATGTTGCTCCGGATACATTAACTCGAGCAATTTGTGCCTCTGTTCATTCTTCTGCACTCACTGATCTTCACAATGGGCTGTGTCATCCTGGAGTCACTCGTTTGTTACACTATGTTCTTTCCAAACACTTACCTTTCTCTACAGAAGATGTGAAGATGACGTGTGCTTCATGTAGAATATGTGCTGAATTAAAACCAAGGTTCTTCCGTCCTGAAGAAGGAAGATTGATCAAAGCTACTCAACCTATGGAACATTTGAGTATTAACTTCAAAGGGCCTTTGCAATCCTCTCGAAATGTTTATATACTCACCATAGTTGATGAATATTCGAGGTTTCCATTTGCCTTTCCTTGTCCAAATATGTCAGCTGCGATGGTTATCAAATGTTTAGATCAACTGTTTTCATTCTGTGGATGTCCAAGTTACATACATTCTGATAGGGGCACCTCATGCGTGTCAAGGTTTAAAAAACTACCATTCTAATAGAGGAATAGGGGGGGGGAGTTAAACATGTTCTCTGTGCAGGCAGTGAAGAAAGTGAATGGTATGTTAGCATTCATAGCAAAAGGATTTGAGTATAGGAGCAGGGAGGTTCTACTGCAGTTGTACAGGGTCGTGGTGAGACCACACCTGGAGTATTGTGTGCAGTTTTGGCCTTTTGGCCTTCATAACAAGAGGAGTTGAGTTTAGGAGCAAAGAGGTCCTTCTGCATGTTGTACAGGTTCTTGGTGAGACCACACCTGGAGTATTATGTGCAGTTTCGGTCCCCTAATCTAAGGAAATACATTCTTGCCATAAAGGGAGTACAGAGAAGGTTCACCAGACTGATTCCTGGGATGCCAGGACTTTCATATGAATATAAGCTGGATAGACTCGGCTTGTACTCGCTAGAATTTAGAAGATCGAGGCTGGATCTTATAGAAATGTACACAATCCTTAAGGGGTTGGACAGGCTGGATGCAGGAAGATTGTTCCCTTGTGGCTAAAGGGATGAGCGGGTATGGAGAGAAGGCAGGGATGGGATACTGAGTTGGATGATCAGCCGTGATCATATTGAATGGCGAATGGTGCAGGCTCGAAGGGCCGAATGGCCTCTACTCCTGCACCTATTGTCTATGTTTCTCTAATGTCTTGTTAGCAGGTAAAAATCTGACTTTGGAAGATTGAATTTGTTGCTGAATTGTTCAAATTACAGTGTTGCCCATAAACAGGTTCTTGAAGGGCACAAACCCCTACCTATGCCATTCTTTAAAGACAGGGTCCTGAGTTGGTGTTTTAAAAGGTGGTCTGATGCAATAGGGCTCAGTAGAGAAAAGTAACGCAACCCAAAACATTTCCTGAAATGAACCCATATCAATAATGTTTCATTATTAATTATTAATGTCTTATGTGTCAATCGTAACTATCACTGTAGGAGTCACTTGCATGAAGCACAACGGTATCTGGGGGTCCTCGTTCATCAGTCTATGACAGTAAGCATGCAGGTACAGCAGGCAGTGACGAAAGACAATTGCCAGGTTTGGCCTGTTGGCCTTCATCCTTCATAACAAGAGGAGTTGAGTATAGGAGCAAAGAGGTTCTACTGCAGTTGTACAGGGCCCTGGTGAGACCACACCTGGAGTATTGTGTGCAGTTTTGGCCTTCATAACAAGAGGAGTTGAGTATAGGAGCAAAGAGGTCCTTCTGCAGTTGTACAGGGTCTTGGTGAGACCACACTTGGAGTATTATGTGCAATTTTCGCCTGTTGGCCTTCATAACAAGGGGAGTTGAGTATCGGACAAAGGGGTCCTTCTGCAGTTGTACAGGACCCTGGTGTGATCACACCTGGAGCATTGTGTGCAGTTTTCGCCTTCATAACAAGAGGAGTTGAGTATAGGAGCAAAGAGGTTCTACTGCAGTTGTACAGGGCCCTGGTGAGACCACACCTGGAGTATTGTGTGCAGTTTTGGCCTGTTGGCCTTCATAACAAGAGGAGTTGAGCATCGGAGCAAAGAGGTCCTTCTGCAGATGTACATGGTCATGGTGAGACCACACCTGGAGTATTGTGTGCAGTTTTGGTCCCCTAATTTGAGGAAGGACATTCTTGCTATTGAGGGAGTCCAGCGTAGGTTCACCAGGTTAATTCCCGGGATGGCGGGACTGTCATATGCTGAGAGAATGGAGCGGCTGGGCTTGTATACTCTGGAGTTTACAAAATTGGTCGTGGTGGGACTAGTGTAGATTGGACAGGCTCGATGCAGGAAGTTTGTTCCCGGTGTTGGGGAAGTCCAGAACAAGGGTCCACACACACAGTTTAAGGATAAAGGGGGAAGTCTTTTAGGACCGAGATGAGAAAAACACATTTTTACACACACACACAGAGTGGTGAATCTGTGGAATTCTCTGCCACAGAAGGTAGTTGAGGCCAGTCCATTGGCTTTATTTAAGAGGGAGGTAGATGTGGCCCTTGTGGCTAAAGGGATCAGGGGGTATGGAGAGAAGGCAGGTACAGGATACTTAGTTGGATGATCAGCCATGATCACATTGAATGGGGGTGCAGGCTCGAAGGGCCGAATGGCCTCTACTCCTGCACCTGTTGTCTATGTTTCTAAGGATGAGAGGGCATCTCATTGAAACATATATGAGATTATTAAGGGCTTGAGCACGCTAGAGGCAGGAAACATGTTCCCGATGTTGGGGGAGTCCAGAACCAGGGGCCACACACACAGTTTAAGAATAAGGGGTCGGCCATTTAGAACGGAGACGAGGAAACACTTTTCCACCCAGAGAGTTGTGAGTCTGTGGCCATTTGGGACTGAGATGAAGAGAAACTTTTCCACCCAGAGAGTTGTGTGAATCTGTGGCCATTTGGGACTGAGATGAGGAGAAACTTTTCCACCCAGAGAGTTGTGAGTCTGTGGCCATTTGGGACGGTGATGAAGGGAAACTTTTCCACCCAGAGAGTTGTGTGAATCTGTGGCCATTTGGGACTGAGATGAGGAGAAACTTTTTCCAGCCAGAGAGTTGTGTGAGTCTGTGGCCATTTGGGACTGAGATGAGGAGAAACCTTTCCACCCAGAGAGTTGTGAGTCTGTGGAATTCTCTGCCTCAGAGGGCAGTGGAGGCCGGTTCTCTGGAGAGAATTCTTTCAAGAGAGAGCTAGATAGGGCTCTTAAGGATAGCGAGAGAGAGTCAGGGGATATGGGGAGAAGGCAGGAACGGGGTACTGATTGTGGATGATCATATTGAATGGCGGTGCTGGCTGGAAGGGCCGAATGGCCTCTACTCCTGCACCTATTGTCTATTGTCTAAAACATCCTTCTGATACACAGGCTGAGTAACCACGAATGGACACAAGACTCTAAATGTATTTCACCCATCGATCATGTTACTGTCTTGATGTTAAACATGAATATTTAATATTTTCTGATGTGATCTCTTGGCTGCCGGTCAGAAGAATCATTAACGTCAGAAATCAGGTGAAACCAGTCGTGGCTTTGTGCCTGATCTTTCCCACTGGCACCAAGTTAAGAGTCAAGAGTATTTTATTGAGCTACGATGTCCCGGATAGAACAACAACATTTTTTTGAGAAGTGATGGACCCCAGGAGAGGAGAGGAGAGCAGAGGAGAGCAGAGGAGAGCAGAGCAGAGCAGAGCAGAGCAGAGGAGAGGAGAGGAGAGGAGAGGAGAGGAGAGGAGAGGAGAGGAGAGGAGAGGAGAAGAGAGGAGAGGAGCGAGAGGAGAGGAGAGGAGAGGAGGAGGAGAGGAGAGGAGAGGAGAGGAGAGGAGAGGAGAGGAGAGGAGAGGAGAGGAGAGGAGAGGAGAGGAGAGGAGAGGAGAGGAGAGGAGGAGGAGAGGAGGAGAGGAGAGGAGAGGAGAGGAGAGGAGAGGAGAGGAGAGGAGAGGAGAGGAGAGGAGAGGGGAGGAGAGGAGAGTAGAGGAGAGGAGAGGAGAGGGGAGGAGAGCAGAGGGGAGGGGAGGAGAGGAGAGTAGAGGAGAGGAGAGGAGAGGGGAGGAGAGCAGAGACCAGCGATCGATCGCCCGTTCACACACTAGTTTAGTTTAGAGATACAGGTCATTCCTGTTGGAGGCCGCTCCACGTTGCAGCCCAAACGACAACGGAGACCCGACAAAGAAAAGGTCGGGTCTCCCGTGCAGGGGAAAGACCTTAAAGTTCCCCCACCCCACCCGCACCCCCACACACATACCCCGACAAAAAAAACAATAAAAACTACATAGAAACAAGACAGAAAACAATAAAAAGACAGACGGACTGCAGAGGCCGCTGCTGACAAGAGTCGCGCCGCCCACATATAGGCTGCAGTCACAACAGTGGAGGTGAACTCTCTGGGCAGGTAGAACGGCCTGCATCTAACCAAGAGGAACTCAAGGTTAGCTGGGCAGTGACTCTCGATGATGGTGGAGTCCGTGCACCATGATTTATTACA
Source organism: Amblyraja radiata (assembly GCF_010909765.2). NCBI lineage: Eukaryota > Metazoa > Chordata > Chondrichthyes > Rajiformes > Rajidae > Amblyraja > Amblyraja radiata. The sequence continues at coordinate 289,971 of NW_022630158.1, forward strand.
TAAATGCACAGACCCCCACCTTATGATTCATGTATCTCAGTCAGAGATCATGCAGTTCTTCTCGAGCTACCAACGGTATCATTGGATATATCGGATTAGGTTCAGGGGATTTATGTACTTTCAATTACCTTGGGACATCCAGCACCTCTTCGACCATATTACAGACTTGTCCTAATCGAGGACCTTGCCCATCTCCTGCATCACACAGAGATAAACATTTTGGTTTCTGGAGGTCCTCATTCTCTCTCTATTTACCCTCTTTCTCTTAATGGACATAACATTTTTCTGGATTTTCGTTTAATGTTATTTCCCTATTTTTTGCCGTCCTGCTTTTCCCGAAACTTCCCAGAAGCCTGCAAGTTCTATGCCTCCTTTTACCAGACCAGAGGCACAATTTAACTGATCTTGCAGGCTTCCTTACTCCCACCTGCCTAGCCTTTTGCTCGAATTGGAACATGCATGCTCTGAGCTCATGCCATCACATTTTTAAAAGCATTCCGCTTTCCGGATGTTCCTTTGCCTGCAAACAAACTACTCTGTTTGGTTATTGCTTGGTCTGTAATAACCAACCTGACCTCCCAGTGGCTCAGCACTTCAACTCCCCTTCCCATTCCGTATCAGACCTCTCGGCCCTGGGTCTCCTCCATGGCCCGAGCGAGAAATAACGGAAATTGGAGGAACAGCACCTCATATTCCGCGTGGGGAGTCTGCATCCTGGGGGCATGAACATTGAATTCTCCCAATTTTGTTAGCCCTTGCTGTCTCCTCCCCTGCCTCAGCCCTCGGGCTGTCTTCTCCCATCCCTCAGCCCGCGGGCTCCTCCTTTTTCCTTTATTCTCCCCCCCCCACCCCACCCCCCATCAGTCTGAAGAAGGGGTTTGGCCCGAAACGCTGCCTATTTCCTTCGCTCCATAGATGCTGCTGCACCCGCTGAGTTTCTCCAGCATTCTCCAACATCTGTAGTTTCTTCTTAAATACTCCAATCAACTTCCTTGTATGTGAATACTTGGCCAATAAACTTACTTACTTAACTTACTTACTTGCTTGAACAAGTTCCTACCTCATACCATCAGAGTTACACTTGTTCCAATTTAGAATTTCAACGTGGGCCCACACTCTCTTTATCCAGAACTATTTTAAAGCTAATAGAACTGTGGTCATTGGTCCTAAATCGCTCGTCCACGGACATTTCAGGCACCTGCCTGTCCCAATTTCCAAAGAGGGCTTTGCTCTCTCGGATTGTGGCCTCTAAATATTTCCTGAGGAAACTTTCCTGATCTCATTTGACAAATTCCATCCCATCTCAGTCTATGACACTCTGGCAGCCCAGTCTTTGTAGGGAAAGTTCAAATCTCCAATGATGATAAGCCCATTAGTCAGCTGTCTGCAATCTCCTTGCTCATTTGTTCTTATAATTCCCGTTGACTATTTAAAGGCTTATAGTACACTCCCAACAAGCTGATCATCATTTTATTATATTTCTCAGCTCCACCCCTATAACCTCACTGCAAGATCCATCAGAAATGTCATCTGGTTACTGCTATGACATTCTCCTTAATCAATCGAGCAACACCCCCTCCTCTTTTACCCCCACCTCTATCTTGTAACTCTCGCACCTGTACCTACCCTGGATCAGTAAGCTTCTAGTTCTGTACCTCTCTTAGCCATGTTTTTGTAATGTTTAAAATGTCCCAGTCGCATGTACCTATCCAAGTCTCACCCATCAGGCCTTTCGCACAAAATAGATTCTATTCAATATAACAGTCCTGTATCGCTTCCTGCTGTGCTCCTGCCTATCCTGCCCAGTGAGCTTTCTTTATCACCTTCCACACCTAGTTCCAGCCTCTCACCTGCCTCTGTTCTGCAGTGACCCCCGACCCCCCCCTCCCCTCCCCCACCCAGCAAGTTTAATTTAAACCCACCCCGACTATCAGCAGCAAACGTTCCTGCCAGGATATTGGTTCATCTCCAGTTCAAATGCAACCCATCCTTCTTGTATGGATCACCTCTGCCCCAGAAGATATTCCAATGGTTCAAAAATCTAAATCCCTACCCCCTGCAACAACTCCTCAGCCACACATTTATCTCTCCAAATGTCTTGTACCTACCCTCATTAGCACATGGACTCGTTGGGCCGAAGGGCCTGTTTCCGCACTGTATCTCCAAACTAAACTAGTGTGTGAACGGCCGATCGCTGGTCGGCACGGACTCGGTGGGCCGAAGGGCCTGTTTCCGCACTGTATCTCTAAACTAAACTAGGATTTTTGTCTCATTTGGTTAAATTTAGTTTATTGTAATAAAAATTAATAGTCTAACAGAATAATAGTTATTCGTGTAACGGCACCATACGTGGTGAATAAAGGTGAGACATCAGGCCGGTTCAAAGAGTCGTTTATACTGTGGAGCCACGTTAGGTTGGTGCGCTAACTATATTACGTTGTTGCTGTAGCTGAGCGAGGTTGTTCTCTTGGGCTCAGCTACCTGTCGACTTCTCAAGGTCTCGCGGTGAGAGACCTTAAGTACCAGGACACTCCCTCTAGCCCATTACGTCAAGTCAAGTCAAGAAGTTTATTCGTCACATACACATACGAGATGTGCAGTGAAATGAAAAGTGGCAATGCTCGCGGACTTTGTGCAAAAAGACCAACAAACAAACAACCTGTGCATACACTATCCTGGGGTGGGATTCCCCTGAACGTCACGCGTCAAGTAGCCGGTGGGATTCCCTCTACGTCACGCGTCAAGTAGCCCGTGGGATTCCCTCAACGTCACGCGTCAGGTAGACCACAGGATTCCCATCACGTCACGTCTCGTGGTCAGACGGACCGCGACCCCCTGATTACGTCACGCCGTCAGGGAGATCGCGAGTCCCTTTGTAAGTTTCGCCGTGAGCTCCATGAGCCGGCGTCAGGTAGTGACGGGGGCCCTACGTGACGCCGTCAGGTGGAGCTCGAGCCCCGCCCTACGTCACGCCGTCAGGTGGAGCGCGAACTCCGCCCTACGTCACGCCGTCAGGTGGAGCGCGAACTCCGCCCTACGTGACGCCGTCATGGAGACGCCGATCTGCTGTGATGTTTAAATTAAAATTAAATTAAATTTCTTTATTTATATAGCACATTTTTAGTCAACTTGCATTGACCCCAAAGTGCTTCACATAATTACATCCACACAGACAGGCAAAGGTGGGTGAAGTGTCTTGCCCAAGGACACAACGACAGTATGCACTCCAAGCGGGATTCGAACCAGCCACCTTCCGGTTGCCAGCCGAACACTTAGCCCATTGTGCCATCTGTCGTCATCCCCGTTTGATGGAGAGCGCGAGCTCCGCGTGGACACAGAGAGAGAGAGAGAGAGAGAGTGGAGGATGGGGGAGAGGAAGGAGAGGAGGGTCCGGAGACGCTTCAGGTGGGTGGGGACAGGTTGGGTGTTGGGGATGTGAGGGAAGGGGAGGGGGGGTAATGGGTGGTGTGGGGGGGGGGGGGGTGGGGGGGGGAGGGGGTGTGGGGGGGGGGAGGGGGGGGGGGGGAGGGGTGGGAGCGGGGGCGGGGTCGGGGGGGACAGGGGGGGGGGGGGGCCGGGGGTCGGGGAGGGGGAGGGGGGGTGGGAGGGGGGGGGGGGGAGGCAGGGGGAGGGGGGGGGGACGTGGGAGGAGGGGGGCGGAGGGGGGGGTGAACCGGGGGGGGGATGGGGGTGTGGGAGTGTGGGGGGTGATGGGGGGGGGAGGGCGGGGCTACGTTCGGTTGGGGGGGGGATGTGGGGTGTGGGGGGGATGGGGGGTGTGGGGGGGTGTGGGGGTGGGGGGGAGTGGCGGGGGCTGTGGTGGGGAGGGATGTGGGGGGGCGGGGGTGGGCGGGTGTGGGGGGAGGTGGGGTGTCATGTGGTTGTGGGGGCGGGATGGTGGGGTGGTGCGGGGGGGATGGGGGGTGTGGGGGGGATGTGGGGGGGGTTGTGGGGGATGTGGGGTGTGTTGTGGTGTGGCGGGGGATGGGGGTGTGGGGATGGGGTGGCTTGGGGAGGGGGGGGTGGGGGGTGTCGGGGATCTGGGGGGGCGTGTGGGGGGGAGGGGGGGGGGTGGGGCGATGGGGGGGTGGGGTGGGGCGGGGGGGGAGGGGGGGATGTGGGGGTGTGTGGGGTAGGGGGGGGAAGGGGCCCCGGCATTTTTCGGTGTCCTCTGGGGTGGGGGGATGGGGGGGGGGGGGGGATGGGGGGGGGGGGTGGGGGTGGGGGGGGGGGCGGGATTGGGTTTTAGGGGGGGGCGGGGGGGAGGGGGGGTGGGGGGGGGAGGGGGGGGGGGGGGGGGGGGACGTGGGGGGTGGGGGGATGGGGGGGGGGTGCGTGTGGGCGGGGGGGGTCCTTTTTTTTGGGATGCGTTTTTTCTTGGTGGTGGGTGGGGAGGGGGGGGGTGGGGGGGGATGGTGGGGGGGGGGGGGGAGTGGGGGGGGGGGCAGGGGGGGGATGGGCGGGCTGTGGGGGGGGGATGGGGGGGTGGGGGGGAGTGGGGGGTCGTGGGCGGGGGGGGGGGGGCGGGTGCCGGTGGGGGGGGGGGGGGGGGAGGGCGTGTGGGGGGGGGTGGAGGGGGTGGTGGGGGGGATGGGGGGGGGTGGGTGGGATGGGGGGGGGGGGGGGTGGGTGGGTTGGTGGGTGGTTGGGGGGGGGGGGGTGGGGGGGGGGGGGATGGGTGGGGGGGGGGATGTTGGGGTGGGGGGGAGGGGTGGGGGGGGGATGGTGGGGTGGGGGGGGATGTGGGGGGTGGGGTGGGGGGGGGTGGGGGGAGGGGGGGAGGGGGGGGGGGTGTGGGGGGGGGGATGGGGGGGGGGGGGGGGGGGGGGGGATGGGGGGTGGGGGGGTGGGTGGGGGGGGATGTGGGGGTGTGGGGGGATGGGGGGGGGGGGGATGGGGGGTGTGGGGGGGGATGGGGGGATGTGGGTGGGGGGGTGGGGGTGGGGAGGGGATGGGGGTGGGGGGGATGGGGATGTGGGTGAGGGGATGGGGATGGGGGAGTGGGTGAGGGGAGGGGGGAGGGGGGGATGTGGGTGTGGGTGCAGGGGGGGATGGGAAGGGTTGTGGCGGTGAGTGCAAGATGAGGAGGGAGGGAGCGGTGAGTGGGTTCAAGGAGGATGGGAGTGAGGGGTGCGGGCGGGTGGGAGGGAGGGATAGTGGGGCAGGAGCGGTGGGGGGTCTGGGGCAGGGCAGCAGGGAGGGGGCAGAGGAGAGAGCAAGGAAGGGTTATGGGAGTCGAGGGAGGGGGCAGGGGGATGGGCACAGGGTCGTGGGGAGGGGAAGAGGGGATGGTGAGGGTTGAGGACACGTGAGGCAGACGCAGAGGAGGAAGGGGATTTGAACTGGGGAGGGGGAAATAGGCAGGAAGGAGACATGGAGGGGGTTGGAGCTGGGAGACGGAGCCAGGCCAGGGGGTGCAAACAGCCCAAGAGGTCATCTATGTCTGGTTCACTCTGCAGCGTCCTGTCTCAGTGTACTAGACCTCGAGGAGACCACACCCGCTGGGATATGTCCAGTTGTGGTCACCCTGCTACAGGAAGGGTGTCAGTAAACTGGAAAAGATGCAACATTGATTACCATTGATTGGAGGGTTTGAGTGAGAAGCAGAGGCTGGATAGGCTGGGATTGATTTTCATGGAGCAAAGGAGCTAAGGGGATGACCTTATGTAGGTTTATAAAATCACAAGAGGGGAATGTGAGAGGGAAAATTAATGCTGACTTGATGTGCTGCATGACTCCATTTTATTCCAACATCCATTAAAGTTCTAACAGTCAAATTTTATTTCCCCGTCGCACCCCTGACTGATGTCACATTTATTACAGTTGGCAGATGGACTGAAAACACTGGGCTCTACATGTCAGAGACAGAGGCAAGGTCTGTGTAAGGCCACAGGGAATCTTTAAGCAACAAATGCAAGGAAGGCTGAGGTGAGAGAGGGACCTGGGACTGGAAGGGGGGTGTATATTTTGTTTTGCCTTACTCATTAAAATCTCACCTCCTCCCTTATCTCCTCCAGACCTGGCTGCTGAGACCCTCTGCTTTAGAATCACATCCCAAAGCACTCTGCCCCTTTAAACCATAACACAAAAGGGACAAGAGTAAGAGTAGGCCACCTGTCTCCTCACACTGTAATTTAATATGACCATGGCCAATTTACTCCACACCACAACTCTTCTTCTGTGCCAACTGCATGCAGCTTTCCATTCCCTATCATTGAAAAACTGATCTATGACTTCTATCACCAACAATCTAACCGTCCAACTTGCCAATATTAATAATAATAATAATGGATGGGATTTATATAGCGCATTTCTAGATACTCAAGGCGCTTTACATCGCATTATTCATTCACTCCTAAGTCACACTCGGTGGAGGTGAGCTACTTCTGTAGCCACAGCTGCCCTGGGGCAGACTGACGGAAGCGTGGCTGCTAAACTGCACCTACGGCCCCTCCGACCACCACCAATCACTCACACACATTCACACACAGGCAAAGGTGGGTGAAGTGTCTTGCCTTTGGACACAACGACAGTATGCGTTCTGAAGTCCATATAAACTGCCCTGCTTACTGGCTATCTAATCAGACCTACAGTCATACTGCATGGAAACAGGCTCTTCTGCCCAACTAGCCTGTACAGACCAGATTTCCTATCTACGCTAGTTCCACCTGCCTGTATGTGGCCCATATCCCTGGAAGCCTTTCCTATACAAGTACCTGTCCAAATGCCTTTTCAATGTTCAAAGGTCTGTTTATTGTCAGATGTACCAATTAAGGTCCAGTGAAACTCATATTACCATACAGCCATACTAAAAAAAAGAAACAAGACACACAGCTACATAAAAATTAACATGAACATCCACCACAGCGGATTTCCCACTCTCCTCACTATAATGGAAGGCAATAATGTTTAAACTTCTTCCTCTTTATTATCCCGTGGTCGAGGCCGTCGGGGTGATCGAAGCTTAAACTACTTCATCAAGCAGCTTGTTCAAAAAGAAACTGCAGATGCTGGAATATCGAAGGTACACAAAATTGCTGGGGAAACTCAGCGGGTGCAGCAGCATCTATGGAGCGAAGGAAATAGGCGACGTTTCGGGCCGAAACCCTTCTTCAGACTGAGCAGCTTGTTCTATTTACCTACCCTCTGTGTGAAAATGGTGCCCTCAGATTTCTATACAATCTTTTCCCTTTCACATTAAACTTAAGTCCTCTTGTTCCTGATTTCCCTTCTTAGGGTAAAAGTTCACGTTACACGAGTAGAATTAGACCATTTGGCCCATTGAGACCACTCCGCCATTCAATCATGACTGATCTCTGCCTCCTAATTCCATTTTCCTGCCTTCACCCTATAACCCTTGACACCTGTTCTAATCAAGAATGTGTCTCTCTCTGCCTTAAAAATATCCACGGACAGTCTCCACAGCCCTCTGTGGCAATGAGTTCCACAGATTAACTACCCTCTGACTAAAGAAGTTCCTCCTCACCTCGTATCTAAACAAGTGCCCTTTAATTCTGTGACTATAACCGCTGGTCCTAACCTTTCCAACTGGTGGAAACATCCTTTCCACATCCACTCTATTTATGCCTTTCAGGATTCTGTAAGTTTCAATGAGGTCCCCCCTCAACTTTCTAAACTCCGGCGAATAGAGGCCCAGTGCTGTCAAATGCTCAGACTATATGGACGATAATATCTACAACTTCATGTGATCACCCCTTAGCCTCCTGAGCTCAAAGGAATAAAGCCCTAGCCTGCTCGGCTGCCCCAAGAGCTCAGGCCCTCATGTCCTGGCAATATTCTCATCGATCTTCTTTGCATTCTTTCCAGCTTAACGATATCCTTCCTCTAACAGGCTGACCAAAACTGAACACAATACTTCAAATTTGGCCTGACCAACATCTTGTACAACTGTTAACATAACATTCTAACTTTTATACTCAAATCTTTGACTGATGAAGGCTAATGTGCCTAAAGGCTTCTTGACCACAAGATCTATCTGTGAGGCCACTTTCAGGGAACTGTGCATCTGCACTTTCAATATCCCTCTGCTCGACAACACTCCCCAGGGCCTTGTCATTCACTGTGATGATGCTACCCTGGTTTGACTTTCTAAAATGCAATGCCTTGCACTTATCTGCATTAAATTCCATTAACCATTCCTCAACTGAATTACCCAGCTGATCAAGATCCTATTGTAAATTTTGTGAACCATCTTAGCTATCTACAATTTACCTACCACAGATGTTAGGCTTACTGGTCTATAGTTCTGTGAGATATATTGTTTGTGCTCACAATCACTACTCAGAGACTAAATCGTGGAAACAAGAAATGCTTTATTTGCGAGTCTGCAGAATCGGGTGCCTCTCCAAGTTGAGACACCCCGAGCAAAGGAAAAACGTCTATTTTTATACAATTCAGTATACAGTCTTTATTGATCGGACGCCTCCCCTTCTGACCCCTTCCAATCAGGGTACCGAGGTTCACAATCTTCCAACCCTCTCCTCCGTGCGTCATCAATCATTCCCTCTCCTCCCACATCATACATCGCATGTACATTTAAATTAGGTTCTTTGTCATGAGGGGCGTAAAGTTAATATTCATTTAACTTATTAAGCATGCGCAGTATCTGTGCCCTAACCTAATTAATTGCCTTTGACCTAAAGAATAGCTTCTGCGTTGTCAGCTACATTCCTTGCCTCATCTTGTTATGGGACAATGTTATCAACAGCTCTGAAGGTCTGACTGTTTGTTCGAATCACAAGGTTGGTGTTTCCAGTTACTCAGCCCATCGCAAGGTCGGTGACTACAACCGTTCGGCCCCTCACAATGGTGGTTTAATCATCTTATCCCTCACAATCCTCCCTTTTCCTTTTGCTACGCATCCTGTATTAAACCCCATTCCTAGACTTCCTGCTGTTCCAAAGCTAATAACATTCTTTTTATCTCTCTTTCCTCTGGGTCCTCTCTCGGCCTCATTATCATTATCTTCTGGACGCCCCCTTTCTCCCCCATGGGGACTACAACTGCCTGCATTTGGCTTATACTTCTAGTTATAAGAACCCTGAGACATGGTATACAACAGGGGATAATGATTAATGCAGCTAAGGCCCATAAAATCACTAGTCCCACCGCTTTCCACCAGGCTCCTCCTAAGATGTAATCCCACCATCCTGCTCCCATGATTGTGTTCCATCTCTGTACCGGGACATGTGCTATTTTTCTGATTCCTTCTGATATATCCATTACTGCTTGCCCGTTGTCATCAATGTTTAGGCAGCAATTAGAGAGGTTGAATTTTCCGCATACTCCTCCCTCTTCGGCTAGTAAGTAGTCTAAGGCCAAACGGTTTTGGTATATCGCTGTTCTCATCTGTGTCTGCTGCTTCGCCAACATCTCTAGTGCAGATGCAGTCTGGTTAGTAATTACTTCCAGCACTGCCTGTAGTCTTATGATCCGATTTAACATATACACTGGGGTCCGGTAGCCCCAGGATCCGTCCTGTGCCCAAGTGGCTGGTCCATAATATGAGATGATTCTTGCAGGTGGCCACTCATCATTTTCCCATTTTCCGATGTTCATTCCTCTCTTCGTTCGGTGTAGATCGTCAAAGATGGGTGTGCCTAGCGACCGCCCCTCCTCAGTGGTCAACAGAAAAAACCCTGGTTGTACCAGTCCAATTAAACAAGTCCCACTCCATTTTTCTGGCAATACCGAGTATGCCTTGTGTCCGCATATCCATAGCAGTCCTTCAGGGGCAGGTCCACTAGAGGTAACATTGTTCCATATGTCCTGCAACACTGGGATTCCCTGGTAAGGGTTGTTCCCGGTGCAATTCCATAATCCAGTCGATTCGCTTCCATCAGTCTTCATCCAGATAGCACAGTTTCCTTCATCCTTTACAGTGGGATACCATTGAGGTTCCTCTGGCCACCACACTCGGGATTGATTTGGCCACTGGGTGATGATGCGCTGGCAGGGGCTGCTGCCTACTAGGATGGCATCCTTTGCCCAGGGCCTGGCGATACACTCAGTTCCAACCGGGGTGTGTGTCAGGACCCATTCCTGGGGACTTCGATCTCTTCCCACCGTCAAATTCCACTTTATCAGGTTCCATACCTCAATGATAGATCCTCTCCATGGCCAGCGTGAGCTCACCAGCGGTCCTCCACAAACCCAACAGTTAGTCACATTCAGGGTTCTGGCTATCCGGAGGGCCAAGTCCACAAACAGGTTTCTCCCCACTTCGGGGATCTGAATCTGCTGCTTTATTTCATCATACATAGTCTGGTGCAGTTGAGGCTGGGAAGGTGGGGGAGGTTTGTTGACTACTGCTTCTGCTAACTTCCCTATCACTACCTCCTTAATTCTGTCTAATGTTTCCTCCCTGGCTCGGGAAGGGATGCCTAACTGTCCTCTCTTGGTCATGCAGACCCATTTCTCCCCTTTTGGGCAGGTAATGTGCCCAACACTTCCTACATGTCCCTTATTTTCTACTACATAATACCCCCTCCCTCCGTCCTGACAAACAGCTCTAGTCCTTAGGTCGTAGCAAACATCACTTACATGGGAATGATATGTAAATGCTCTGGTTGTTCGCCCTCCATATCTGATAGGATGGTAGCACTTATCACAGTTATTAACACTTCTTATAATGGTTACATATATAGTTAGTAATACTACAACTGCTCCTTTCATGCTGTTAGTTTCATACACTTATTTCTTACTGAAAGTTAATGCCAGGGGCTTATTCCCTGGTTTTACCGTCCACTGATCGTCTTTCTCAGGAACTGACGTCTGGTCAACGGGTCCTTTAACCCGGGTCGCATGTGTCCACCCTTTTTCTTTTGTTCGTACTGCTGTCTCTGTTGTCAGCAATGCCAGGTATGGGCCAGTCCACCGGGGCTGCAGTTTCTCCTCCTTCCAACTTTTAATCAGTACCCAGTCACCGGCCTGTATAGCGTGTATTGGAAAGTCGAGTGGTGGACTTTGTGCCAACAGTCCTTTTATTTTTAATTCTGCAAGGGAACGAGACACTGCCAGTAAATAGTTCCTCAGGAACACATCGCTGCCTTCGAAGGTCGGCGTGCCCTCTACCTTTCCAAGATAGGGCAGCCCAAACAACATTTCGTAGGGAGACACCGCAATATCTTTACGGGGTGCCGTTCGTATTCTTAATAATGCAATTGGTAAACACTTAGTCCAGGGTAGTCTGGTTTCCTCCATTAACTTAGTTATCTGTGTTTTAAGGGTTGCATTCATCCTTTCCACTCGCCCAGAACTCTGGGGGTGCCAGGGTGTATGCAATTTCCAATTTATTCCCAAGGTACTGCAAACCAACAGGTGAACCTTAGAGGCAAAATGTGTTCCTCGGTCGGAATCTATGGATTCGATGACCCCGTATCGGGGAATGATTTGTTCTAATAATATCCGGGTTACTGCCTGAGCGGTGGCATTTATCGTGGGAAATGCTTCTACCCACCTGGTGAAATGGTCTACAACTACTAGGAGGTACTTCCACCTTTGTATTCTTGGAAGTTCTGTAAAATCTACCTGTATTCTCTGGAAGTCTCCTTTAGCCAATTGTTGTCCTCCACCAGGGACAGCTCTCATTACCTTCTTGTTAACCCTCTGACATAACACACAACCGGAGACTGTCTGCTTAGCCAAAGTATAGATACCTCGGCAAGCGTAGGTCCGTAGTAGTGTGTCACACAGGGCCTGCGCTCCCCAATGTGACTGGGAGTGCAGTTGTGTCATCAAATCCCGAGTTAATCCTTTGGTTAACATTTGTTTCCCATCCGGCGTCCACCACCTCCCGTCAGTGGAACGCCGAGCCCCTAACTCATTCATTTTGTCCTCCTCCTCCTGTGAGAATACAGGTATCTTTCCTACTCCTTCCCTTAATGGTATTAAAGACAACATCCTCACTGTTCCTTCTGTCGCTGCCTTTCCTCTTGCTTCTAATGAGTTCCCCTTTTGGTGTCCCGCCACATGGACCACCGCTATCCTTTCTGGCAAATGTAATGCTTCCAGCGCCTTCTCAATTAATTGCTCATGTGCCAACTCCTTTCCTCTTGCTGTAATCATCCCCCTTTCTTTCCATATTCTCCCAAACGTGTACACCGTTCCTTCCTTCCCCTCCAACAATTCTAACGCCCGTATTAAGGCATACAATTCACATGACTGAGCCGACCAACTACCTGGCAACCTGCCCGCCTCCACTCCTTCAAATCCTTCTCCTCCTATTATGGCATACCCACTATATCTTTTTCCATTTATACAGCTGGGAAGAACCGTCTATAAACCACCTTTCTCCCTCTACCAGAGGCTGCTCCTCCAAATCCTCCCTGCTCTTGGTCTGTAGTTCTATAACTTCGCTACAGTAGTGTTCTGGTCTCTGCCCTTCCTGCTCGTCGTCCGCCGAGTATAAAAACTGGGAAGGGTTTAAATTCTTATCGGTCAGAATGGTCAAATCGTCTTTTTCCATAAGTATCACTTTGTACTTTAGGATCCTGGAGTCAGTCAACCACCGGTTAGACTTCTGAGTTAGTATTGTCCGGACCGTGTGGGGAGTGGATACTACCAGGTCACCTCCAAATGTCAATTTTCTACTTTCTTCCACTAATATTGCTGTCGCTGCGACCGCTTGAATACATACAGGCCACTCTCGTGACATTGGATCCAAGAGTTTAGAAAGGAATGCGACTGGCTGTCGCTTCCCTCCTCTCTTTTGTCTCAGTACCCCCAACGCAATTCCATTCTCCGCATTAACAAAGAGATGGAATGGTTGATCGATGGACGGGAGGGTCAGTACCGGTGCGGTGATCAGGCTATTCTTTATTTCTCCAAATCTCTGTTCGTCCTCAGAATCCCATTGTACTTTATCAGTCTCCTCACACAATTTATCATACAAGAACTTGACTTGTCGGGTGTAATTGTCTATCCATAATCTACAGTATCCAATTAACCCCAGAAACTTCCTGATTTCTTTTTTGTTCCTTGGCATCGGCAGCCCGGTGATCCCAGCTATTCTTTCGGGGTTTATTCTCCTTTTCCCGTCACTAATCAGGTGTCCTAGATATTTAACCTCCTGTTCTACAAATTGTAGTTTATTTTTAGACACTCTCAATCCCTTTTCCCCTAAAAAGTTTAAGAGGGTTATGGTTGCATCCCTTACTGGCTCTTCTTCTCCGTCTGAGAGTAACAAATCATCTACGTACTGCAATAATTGTGTCCCATTGGTCCTGGGAACATCCTCTAATACTTGTTCTATATTTGCCCGAACAGGTTCGGGGATTCAGTAAATCCCTGAGGGAGCACAGTCCATCGATACTGTTGCTTCCTCAGTGTGTCTGGGTTTTCCCACTCGAATGCAAAGAGGTCTCTACTTTCCTCAGCCAGGGGGCAGCTCCAAAAGGCGTCATTCAGATCTACCACACTGAACCGCCTATGGTTAGGGGGTATACGTCCCATTATGGTATAAGGATTTGGGACTACCGGGTGTCGAGCCCTAACTACCCTATTCAATTCTCTTAGGTCCTGGACCAGTCGGAACATTCCGTCAGTCTTTCTTACAGGGAGTATTGGCGTGTTGTAGGGGGACATACAACTCTCCAATACTCCATCCTTCAGTAAGTTTTCTATAATTGGCTGCAGCCCTTTCCTTCCTTCCATTGAAATCGGATACTGTCTTACCTGTACTACTTCACTTTCTTCTCGCAAGGCTATCCTCAGAGGTGGTATTCTTAGCCCTCCCCTATTTCCCTCTCTTGCCCACACCTGTGAGACTATTCTTTCTTCATCTTCGGTCGTCAATTTATATAGTTGTACTATAATCTGTCCACCTACGGGAGCTGTGCCCATTCCTAATTGAACTTGTAAGTCCCTTCCCATCAGATTTATTCCTGCCTGGGACACCAGGATTAAGTCTTCCATGGCCTCTCGATTTTCATATCTTACCATTACTCCTTCTATCTCGGGAGCTTTCATTACCTTTCCCCCTACTCCAGAGAGTTTGACTTGCTTTTCCCCTAATTCCATTCCCTCCGGCATCTTGGTTACACTTGATCTTTCCGCCCCTGAGTCCACCATAAATACCGTGTCTTCTCCTTGGGGACCTAATTTTAAGTTTACCAACGGTTCCCGTGTATTTCCTACATACCCCAAGGAGGGGAACCCCTGACCCCCCTATTCCTCCATCAGTGTGTACGATTGTACTTCATGCCTTATCTTTGGACATTCTCTTTTAAAGTGTCCTTCTTTGTGACAATGTTAGCACCGCGATGGCCCGGTGCGCCATCCCCCTGATCCTTGTTCTTTATTTCCCGGGGGACCCCAACCTTGGTCCCTCCATTCACCCCTTCCTCTTTCTCTTCTTTGAAAGTTTGGGGTCCCTGGTTCTCGCCCCCACCCCCCCCCCCCTCACGGGAGGACAGATGCCCTGACCACGGGGGTTCTTTGGGTTGGGTTCCAACGCCACTTATTTCTCAATCCGACAACTCTTCGGATGTCTCAATACGCCAGACGCACACCTCACCCCCTCACCCCATCCGTGCAACATCCGCCCCAATGGACTATCAGGCGGAATGTGCGGCTCTTCACCAGTTTGAGCCTTTTTCCCCCGGGCCCTTACTTTGCCCGTTCCGGTTACCCATCCCTGTCAGACCTTTTCCCGTCCAACAGAACGCAATCGCCCGAGTAATACTTAATAGTCAATATTCTTACCCGAGTCCTGTGCACAGAAATTGCTCGATTGATTGATCCCTTTCACCGGATTCCCTCTTGTTTCCAGAGTCTCTTGTCCGAATATCACTCGCTGAAACCGCTGACGGCAAGCAAGGAGATCAGAGACTGCTGAAATCAGCAGGGTGCACCTTCCCTTCCTTTCGTGCCTCCGTCAAGCGGCCGGAGTGGCGATCTCGGACGAGCCCCCAACTTGTGAGATATATGGTTTGTGCTCACAATCACTACTCAGAGACTAAATCGTGGAAACAAGAAATGCTTTATTTGCGAGTCTGCAGAATCGGTGCCTCTCCAAGTTGAGACACACCGAGCTAAGGAAAAACGTCTATTTTTATACAATTCAGTATACAGTCTTTATTGATCGGACGCCTCCCCTTCCGACCCCTTCCAACCAGGGTACCGAGGTTCACAATCTTCCAACCCTCCCCTCCGCGCGTCATCAATCATTCCCTCTCCTCCCACATCATACATCGCATGTACATTTAAATTAGGTTCTTCGTCATGAGGGGCGTAAAGTTAATATTAATTTAACCTTTTAAGCATGCGCAGTATCTGTTGGCCTAACCTACTTAATTGCCTTTGACATAAAGAATAGCTTCTGTGTAGTCAGCTACATTCCTTACCTCATCTTGTTATTCTACAATATTATCAACAGCTCTGAAGGACCGTAACAGTTTGTTCGAATCACAAGGTTGGTGATTCCAGCTACTCGGCCCATCACAGGGTCGGTGACTTCAATCACTCGGCCCCTCGCAATGATGGTGGTTTAATCATCTTATCCCTCACAGTGCCTTTCAACTTCAAGCCAAAGCTCCAAAGCCACCATTTGCTGTAAGTAGTGCCTTTCAATATCAAGTCAAAGCACCCAAGCCACCATTTATAGGAAGTATTGCTTTTCAACTTCAAGCCAAAGCACCCAAACAACCATTTGCAGGCAGTGCCTTTTTACTTCAAACAAACCATATTTTCATTTTCAAACCACATTAAGGGTACTCACAGTTGTGTAGACATTTGTTCAGTGTTATTCAGAGCTCATAGAGACGTGACCCTTGGCTTCATCCACCTTGCAGAGATTGAGTGAGGCACACCACTTCCTGGTTATATAGTCCCTCCCCTCCCTCCAGCAGGTGCAACAGAGAGAATGGTGATTTCTTCAAACTTCAAGCCAAAGCTCCCAAGCCACCATTTGCAGTAAGTAGTGCCTTTCAACTTTAAACCAAAGCTCACAAGTCACCATTTGCAGTAAATAGTGCAATTCGACTTCAAGCCAAATCACTCAAGCCACCATTTGCAGTGACTATTGACTTTCAACATCAAACCAAAGCACCCAAGTCATCATTTGCAGTTAGTAGTGCCTTTCAACTTCAAGCAAAGCACCCAAGCCACCATTTGCAGTGTAGTGCCTTTCAACCAAGCCAAAACATCCAAGCCACCATTTGCTATAAGTAGTGCCTTTCAACTTCAAGCCAAATCTCCCAAGCAACCATTTGCTGTAAGTAGTGCCTTTCAATATCAAGTCAAAGCACCCAAGCCACCATTTATAGGAAGTATTGCTTTTCAACTTCAAGCCAAAGCACCCAAACAACCATTTGCAGGCAGTGCCTTTTTACTTCAAACAAACCATATTTTCATTTTCAAACCACATTAAGGGTACTCACAGTTGTGTAGACATTTGTTCAGTGTTATTCAGAGCTCATAGAGACGTGACCCTTGGCTTCATTCACCTTGCAGAGATTGAGTGATGCACACCACTTCCTGGTTATATAGTCCCTCCCCTCCCTCCAGCAGGTGCAACAGAGAGAATGGTGATTTCTTCAAACTTCAAGCCAAAGCTCCCAAGCCACCTATTGCAGTAAGTAGTGCCTTTCAACTTTAAACCAAAGCTCACAAGTTTAGTGTTATTCAGAGCTCATAGAGACGTGACCCTTGGCTTCATCCACTTGCAGAGATTGAGTGAGGCACACCACTTCCTGGTTTAAATTCCCTCCCCCTCTCCCCAGCAGGTGCAGCAGAGAGAATGGTGATAATTTTTAAACTTCAAGCCAAAGCTCCCAAGCCACCATTTGCAGTAAGTAGTGCCTTTCAACTTTAAACCAATGCTCCCAAGACACCATTTGCAATAAATAGCGACTTTCAAGTTCAAGCAAACCACCCGCCACCATTTGCAATAAATAGTGCCTTTCAACTTCAAGCCAAAACACCAAATCCACCATTTGCATTAAGTAGTGCCTTTCAAGTTTAAACCAAAGCAGGGGCAGCAGAGAGAATGGTGTTTAAAGAAAAATGTTAATATATCTCTGATTTGTCATCGATGGGAAAAATCCTCCGCATCCTTAGGACGGAGGGCGGCTCTGAGCAAGGTGGTCAAAAATGACGGCCGGAGGATCCGGCGTTCAGTCGGAAATCGCAGCACAGTGGGCCATGAGCGGTAAAGATCAGAGATTTAGTAATATAGGTAAGGTGGGAATTGAACCTGGGTTTCTGGGGCTCTAAATGTCAGCTTTAATCACCGTCGCTCCCAGCGCAGGCCAGGAACACAATCCCCAACTCCACCATCTTCCATCCGATCGGGCCGAAACTCTCCCACGCCGCTGTTTGTCATCTAACTTGATCCGCCAGTTCTTCTGCTCTCCAACAGGGGGCGGTGAGAGGGTTATGTGACCAGATGTCAGATTTACATTGTGATCAGTTTATTGTCACAAACACACTGGGGGTGAAGTGAAATTCCTCACCAGCAGTCATAGAAACATAGAAACATAGACAATAGGTGCAGGAGTAGGCCATTCGGCCCTTCGAGCCTGCACCGCCATTCAATATGATCGTGGCTGATCATCAATCTCAGTATCCTGTACCTGCCTTCTCTCCATACCCCCTTATCCCTTTAGCCACAAGGGCCACATCTAACTCCCTCTTAAATATAGCCAATTAACTGTGGCCTCAACTACCTTCTGTGGCAGAGAATTACACAGAATTACCACTCTCAGAGTACATTTTTTTTTCTCATCTCGGTCCTAAAAGACTTCCCTCTTATCCTTAAACTGTGACCCCCTAGTTCTATACTTCCACAACATCTTGAACAATCTTCCTGCATCTAGCCTGTCCAACCTCTTAAGAATGTTGTAAGTTTCTATAAGACCCCCCCCCCCCCAATCTCCTAAATTCTAGCGAGTACAAGCCGAGTCTAACCAGTCTTTCACCATATGAAAGGCCTGACATCCCAGGAATCAGTCTGGTGAACCTTCTCTGTACTACCTCTTTGGCAAGATTGTCTTTCCTCAGATTAGGAGACCAAAACTGTACGCAATACTCCAGGTGTGGTCTCACCAAGACCCTGTACAACTGCAGTAGAACTTCCCTGCTCCTATACACAAATCCTTTTACTATGAATGGTAACACACCATTGTATTTCTTCATATGAAAGACCTGCCATACCAGGAATCAGTCAGCTCAGGGAATGGACCATGGACACGCTGATAGTTCGCAGCGCTTCTATTTGGGAAGCTGCAAGTCGGCTGCCCTGCCAGCAGCATGTTTGTTATTTCGACTCTATTTAGTTTTTTGTTTTGGTGTGCCTAATGTTACGTTGGGTGTCTCTTGGTGTGTCTTGTGGGGGGGGGGGGGGGAGGAAGAACCACTTTCGGTTGCATCCTCGAGGTAGAGGCAACCTTTTCCATCTCGCCTCCCTCGCAGCCTAACATCATGGATGTGAGCGGCCTTTCCCGGAGTCGGGCCCGGAGCATCAATCAATCAAATCAATCAACCTTAATTGTCATCTTGCCAAGCAACAGCTGTACACTGCAAAATGAGAAGACGTTTGTTTCCCAGGATCGCACATGAAACAAAACATTTCACACATAAATATCAGTAAAAACAATCCAGTCCCTGATGAAACAGTATAAATAATTAAAAACAGGTAATACAGCAACAATAAAGAACAGTAAAAACAGTCATTAAAATGTCCAGGGCAGCTGATTTGAGTGGCCAGTGCCAGAGTTATTAAATTGTCAGTGCAAAAACAAAGCCGCAGAATCAGGTGGAGTGACTGTTTAGCAGCCTCACAGCCTGTGGCAGGAAGCTGTTTAGCAGTCTGGTTGTCCGGCCTTTGATGCTACGTTATCTCTTGCCTGATGGCAGGAGATCCAGGTGTGTGTGGAGGGGGTGCAGTCTTTCCTTTGCTATGCTCAGAGCTTTTATCAGGCAGAGGCTCTGGAACAGTTCTTGTACCGAGGGTAGGGAGACGCCAATGATCCTCTCTGCTCCCCTCACTACCCTCTGCAGAGACTTCCTGTCAGAGCAGTTAAAGTTGGAGTACCACGTATTCATGCAGTACGTGAGTACAGACTCCACCGTGCCCCTGCAGAAAGTCCTGAGGATGTTGGTGGGGTGTGAGACCTGTTTGAGCTTCCTCAGGTAGTGCAGTCGCTGATGGGCCCGTTTGACAATCCCAGTGATGTTCCTGGACCAGGTGGGACTGTCTGTAATTTGCACTCCGAGGAACGTTCTGCTCTCCACCCTCTCCACCGTGGTACCACTGATGTTGAGGTGTGTGTGTTTGGGCTGCGCCCTCCTGAAGTCGACAATCATCTCCTTTGTTTTGTTTTGTTTTGCAAAAGCAGGTGCAGCGCGGACTTTTCCATGTCCAACAACATGGATTGGAGCGGCCTTTCACGGAGACGGGCACCGAAGCATCAGCAGCTGGTGCAGCGCGGATTTTCCATCGCGGAGCGGGCGAACCCTTGCCGGGTATCGCCAGAGAGGAGTGCACCGATCGCTGGCCTGGTGACTGACATCATGGGGGCTTTGTCTGCGGAGCTTCTAGCAACGGGCAGGGCGTGGACTTACCGTCCGGAGTCTGGGATCCCTTGCCGGGGATCGCCGGAGAAGAGCTCCGACCACCGGCCTGCGTCTATAACATCCTGAAGCCGCGGTCTCCGGGAGGAAAGTGCTGATTCGGGACCTTCAAGACCCGGAGTGTGTTTGACTGTCTCGATGTCGGAGTTTCGATCATCGCGACGAGAGGGGCGGTAGATCGGGCCGTCCGTAGCGGCAACTACGGAGGGATTATGGCACCGCCCACGGGTGTACAAGGAAGGACTGAGTGAACTGTGTTGCCTTCAATCACAGTGAAGTACGCTGTGGTAGATGTTTGTGTTAAATTATATTATTTTTAAGTGTATAACCATATAACCATATAACAATGACAGCACGGAAACAGGCCATCTCGGCCCTTCTAGTCTGTGCCGAACACTTACTCTCCCCTAGTCCCATCTACCTGCACAGACCATAACCCTCCATTCCTTTCCCGTCCATATACCTATCCAATTTATTTTTAAATGATAACATCGAACCTGCCTCCACCACTTCCACTGGAAGCTCATTCCACACAGCTACCACTCTCTGAGTAAAGAAGTTCCCCCTCATGTTACCCCTAAACGTCTCTCCTTTAATTCTCAAGTCATGTCCTCTTGTTTGAATCTTCCCTACTCTCAATGGGAAAAGCTTATCCACGTCAACTCTGTCTATCCCTCTCATCATTTTCAAGACCTCTATCAAGTCCCCCCTTAACCTTCTGCGCTCCAAAGAATAAAGACATAACTTGTTCAACCTTTCTCTGTAACTTAGGTGCTGAAACCCCGGCAACATTTAGTACATCTCCTCTGTACCCTCTCTATTTTGTTGTATCGCTGCTGGCAAATTCATTTCACTGCACCTTGTACATGTGAGTGGCGAATAAAATAGACTTTGACTTTTGACTTTGTCTCGCAATAACGTGCGTCCAGACTTTCACTGTGTGTGACAGCGCCCGTGGATGGCGGGATCGGACAAGTACAACGTCTCGTCTTGTCTCGGTTCACGTGCCTATAATGTGCTAAAGGTAGACACAAGATGCTGGAGTAACTCAGCGGGACAGGCAGCATCCCTGGAGAGAAGGAACGAGTGACATTTCGGGTCGAGACCCTTCTTCAGAGATGATGCCTGTCATAGAAACATAGACAACAGGTGCAGGAGTAGAGGCCATTCTGCCCTTCGAGTCTGCACCGCCATTCAATATGATCATGGCTGATCATCCAACTCAGTATCCTGTACGTGCCTTCTCTCCATAACCCCTGATCCCTTTAGCCACAAGTGCCACATCTAATTACCTCTTAAATATAGCGAATGATCTGTGGCCTCAACTACATTCTGTGGCAGAGGATTCCAGTGATTCATCATTCTCTGTGTGAAAAATGTTCCTAAAAGATTTCCCCCCTTAGCCTAAAATTGTGTGTGGCCTCTTGTTCAGGACTTCCCCAACATCGGGAACAATCTTCCTGCATCTAGCCTGTCCAACCCCTTAAGAATGTTGTAAGTTTCAAAAAGAACCCCCTCAATCTTCTAAATTCTAGCGAGTTCAAGCCCAGTCTATCCAGTCTTTCTTCATATGAAAGTCCTGACACCCCAGGAATCAGTCAGGAGAACCTTCTATGTACTTCATCTATGGCAAGAATGCTTTTCCTCAGATTAGGAGACCAGAACTGTACGCAATACTCCAGGTGTGGTCTCACCAACACCCTGTACAACTGCAGTAGAAACTCCCTGCTCCTATACTCAAATCCTTTTGCTATGAATGCTAGCATACCATTCCCTTTCTTCACTGCCTGCTGCACCTGCATGCCTACTTTCAATGACTGGTGTACCATGACACCCAGGTCTCGTTGCATCTCCCATTTTCCTAATCGACCACCATTCAGATAATTGTCTACTTTCCTGTTTTTGCCACCAAAGTGGATAAACTCACATTATCCTCATTATACTGCATCTCCCACTCACCTAGCCTGTCCAAGTAACCTTGCAGCGTCCTAGCATCCTTCTCACAGCTAACACTGCCCCCCAGCTTCGTGCCATACGCAAACTTGGAGATGTTAATAATAATAATAATAATAATAATAATAATAATAATGATAATAATAATAACTTTATTTATAAAGCACTTTAAACAACTGCAGTTGCCACAAAGTGCTGTACATGAGAACTCGTAACCATAAAACGAAGGACTATAAAAAACACACAAAAAATTAAAAGACATTAAAAGCACTAAGAACAGGAGCAATGTCTCAGCCAGTGTCGAAAGCCAAAGAATAAAAATGAGTTTTTAGGGAGGATTTGAAGATGGACTGTGAGGGGGGCTGTCTGATGTGCAACGGCAAGGTTTTCCAGAGTGCCGGAGCAGCAACAGAAAAGGCGCTATCCCCTCTGAGCTTCCGCTTAGATCTTGTTCAATTCCCTCGTCTAAGCCATTATTATACATTGTAAATAGCTGGGATCCCAGAACTGAGCCGTGCGGTACCCCACTAGTCACTGCCTGCCATTGTGAAAAGGACCCGTGAACTCCTACACTTTGCTTCCTGTCTGCCAGTCAGTTCTCTATCCACATCAATTCTGAACCGCCAATACCGTGTGCTTTAAGTTTGTATACTAATCTCTTATGTGGGACCTTGTCGAAAGCCTTCAAAAAGTCAAATCCCGCTGAGTTACTCCAGCATTTTTTGTCGTTCTTTTGTTTAAAGCCGCACCTGCAGTTTCTTCCCACACAAACATGAACTGAACTGCGTTGTAAAATTAGTCGGATTAACAGCGGACTGGGCGGGCAGGATTCTGGTAGCTGTTCACAATGATAAGATGTTGTGTGTCTGAGCAGAGAGGGGAGGGAGAGGGCAGAGAGGGGAGGAAGGGGGAGAGAGGAGGGTGGAGGGGGAGAGAGGAAGAGGGAGGAGGAGAGAGGAGGCGGGAAAGGGAGAGAGGAGGAGGGAGGGGGAGTGAGGAGGAGGGAGTGGGGAAGAGGAGGTGGGAGGGGGAGAGCGTGGGAGAGTGGAGGAGGGAGGGGGATAGAGTGGGAGAGGGGAGGAGGGAGGGGGAGAGAGGATGAGGGAGGGCGAGAGGAGGGGGGAGAGGGGATGGAGGGGAGGGATAAAGGGGAGAAAGAGAGGATGCAGGGAGGGAGAGAGGACCGAGGGTTTGGGGAAGATGGAGGTAGAGGGAGAGGATACAGAAGGAGTGCGTGCAGGGAGGGGGGGTGATGTGTGCAGGGAGGGGACAATACATTAAAAAGCAGTGGGCGGGAGAATACGGAGAATGGAGGCAGTGGAGATTGTTTCGTTTATTGAGACGTGCACCGCGTTACAGGGAAAACGCTTATGTTGTGTTTATAGATACATGATAAGGGAATAACGTTTAGTGCAAGGTAAAGCCAGCAAATCGATCCAGGGCAGTCCTCGGGTCTCCAATGAGGTAGATATTAGTTCAGTGCCGCTATCTAGATGTGGTAGGATGGTTCAAGTTACCTGATAATAGCTGGGAAGAAACTGTCTCTGAATCTGGAGGTGTGTGTGCGTTCGTTTATTGGAAACATAGAAACATAGAAAATAGGTGCAGGAGTAGGGCGTTCGGCCCTTCGATCCTTCAAAATGATCATGGCTAATCATTCAAAATCAGTACACCGCTCCTGCTTTCTCCCCATATGCCTTGATTTCGTTAGCCCAAAGAGCTAAATCTAACTCTCTCCTGAATATATCCAGTGAATTGGTCTCCACTGCATTCTGTGGCAGAGAATTCCACAGATTTACAACTCTACTCTCCTGTATTTACCACCAAATGGATAACCTCACATTTATCCACATTATACTGCATCTGCCATGCAATTTCCCACTCCCCCAATCTATCCAAGTAACTTTGCAGCCTCCTAGCATCCTCCTCACAGCTAACACTGCCACCCCAGCATCGCGTCATCCGCAACCTTGGAGATGTTGCATTCAATTCCCTCGTCCAAAATCATTAATATATATTGTAAATAGCTGGGGTCCCAGCACCGAGCCTTGCGATACCCCACTAGTCACTGCCTGCAATTCAGAAAAAGACCCGTTTATTCCTACTCTTTGCTTCCTGTCTGCCAGCCAGTTCTCTATCAATACCGAACCCCCAATACCGTGTGCTTTAAGTGTGTATACTAATCTCTTATGTGGGACCTTCTCGAAGGTATTCGGAACGTCCAGATATAACACATTCACTGGTTCTCCCTTATCCACTCTACATCCTCGAAAAATTCTATAAGATTCGTCAGACATGATTTACCTTTATTAAATCCATGCTGACTTTGTCCAATGATTTCACCACTTTCCAAATGTGCTGCTATTCCATCTTTAATATCTGACTAGCATTTCCCCACTACCGATGTTAGACTGACTGGTCTGTAATTCTCCGTTTTCTCTCTCCCTCCCTTTTTAAAAAGTGGACTACATTAGCTATCCTCCAATCCTCAGGAACTAATCCAGAATCTAAAGAGTTTTTTAAAAATTATCACTAATGCATCCAATGTTTCTGGGGCTACTTCCTTAAGGACCCTGGAATGCATCCTACCTGGCCCTGGGGATTTATCTGCCTTTAATCCGTTCAATTTACCTAACCCCACTTCCTGGGTAACCTGGATTTCACTCAATTCCTCCATCTCAGTTGACCCGCGGTCCCCTGCTATTTCCAGCAGATTATTTATGTCATCTTTAGTGAAGACACAACCAAAGCACTCATTCAATTGGTCTGCCATTTCTTTGTTCCCCATGCTCAATTCACCTGTGTCTGACTGCAAGGGACCTACATTTGTTTTAACTAATCTTTTTCTCTTCACATATCTATAAAAATAATTTGCAGTCAGTTTTTATGTCCCCTGTTTCATAATCTATTTTCCCTTTCCTAATTAAGTCCTTTGTCCTCCTCTGCTGGACTGAAATTTTCTCAGTTCTCTGGTAGGCTGCTTTTTCTGCCTAATTTGTATGCTTCATCTTTTGTTTTGATACTATCCCTGATTTCCCTTGTTATCCGCGGATGCACTACCTTCCCTGATTTATTCTTTTGCCAAATTGGGAAGAACAATTTTTGTAGATCATCCATGCAGTCTTTAAATGCCTTCCATTGCCTATCCACCGTCAACCCTTTAAGAATCAATTGCCAGTCAATCTTGGCCAATTCACGTCTCATACCCTCAAAGTTACCTTTCTTTAAGTTCAGGACCCTTGTTTCTGAATTGACAATGTCACTCTTCATCCTAATGAAGAACTCAACCATATTATGGTCACTCTTGCCCTAGGGGGCACGCACAACAAGACTGCTTCCTCGTTACTCAATTCCCATTCTAGAATAGCCTGCTCTCTTGTTGTTTCCTCAACATGTTGATATAGAAAACGATCCCGCATACATTCCAAGAAAACTTCTTCCTCAGCACCCTTGCCTATTTGATTCACCCAATCTATATGCAGATTGAAGTCACCCATTATAACTGTTTAACCTTTGTGCACGCATTTCTAATTTCCTGTTTGATGTTAACCCCAACTCCACTACTACTGTTAGGTGGCCTGTACACAACACCCACTAGCGATTTCTGCCCCTTAGTGTTTCGCAGCTCTACCCATATCGATTCCACATCCTCCAAGCTAATGTCCTTCCTTTCTATTGCGTTAGTCACCTCTTTAACCCGCAACGCTACCCCATCTCCTTTTCCTTTCTGTCTCTCCCTCCTGAATATTGAATATCCCTGGATGTTCAGCTCCCAGCCTTGGTCACCCTGGAGCCATGTCTCCGTGATCACAACTATATCATAGTCATTAATAGCTATCTGCACATTCATCACATCCACTTTATTACGAATGCTCCTTGCATTGAGACACAACGCCTTCAGGCTTGTTTTTACAACACTCTTACCCCTTATACAATTATGTTTATACCGCTGGGGTGTAAGCTGTCAAAGTGAAATTTGAGGTGCTGTTCCTCAATTTGCGCTCGGCCTCACTCTGACAGCGGAGAAGGCCCAGGACAGAAAGGTCAGCGTGGGAATGGGTGTGTTTGGCAACCGGGAGATCAGGTAGGTTTAGGCGGGTGCGTGAAGGTGTCTATGAAATGATCGCCGAGCCTGCGTTTGTTCTCGCCGATGTATAACAGCCCACACCTGGAACAGAGAATACAGTAGATGAGGTTGGAGGAGGAGTATAGGATGCTCTGTCTTCACTTGCACCTCCTCCAAGCTCATCTACTGCATGCGCTGTTCTTTGCTCGTCACCAACTAATATCTCTACCCCCGGAGGTTTATTATAAAATAACATAAACGAGAATTAACTTATCTTACTAAGAAGTCGATAACATTCGGCAAATAACTAATGCGGGAGCGAAGATAATGCATCTGATTGATTATAATTTGGCAATAAATATGCAAATAATATAAATCACCTCACATAGTTACTTCTGGTAGAGTTGCTGCCTTGCTGCGCTGGAGCTCTTACAGCGCAAGGGACCCGGGTCTGATCCCGACTACGGGTGCTTGTCTTTGCGGAGTCGGTTCGTTCTTCAGGGTTACCGCGTGGGTTTTCTCCGGCAGCTCCGGTTACTTACCACACAAAGACGGACAGGTGTGTGGGTTAATTGGCTTGGTATCAATGCAAAATTGGCCCTAGTGTGCGTAGCATTGTGTTAATTTGCGGGGGTCGCTGGTCTGTGCGGACGCGATGGGCCGATGGGCCTGTTTCCGCGCTGTATCTCTAAACTAAACGAAACTGAACTGAACTAAACTAAGATCCAAGTGTCATTCGCGCTGTTTAAACATTTGAACAATGAGGACCAGTGGCCTTTTCACCAGGTTTTTCATCTCATTCCTGAATTTAGTCTGGATGATGGTATAAATAAATGTGTTTGTGCAGCAGCTCAGGAGAACCAACATGTACCCAGCTTCTTGGACGATGTACACAGGGTCGCTGTTACCCGTCTGATCGTAAGCATTTGCAACTCGAGTGAATAGATAATGCGCTGCAGAGGTCGCCCACAGGAGGACGAAACTGCCGGATATTGTCAGAAGCAAGACGATAGATTTATTTCGGTTCTCTGTCTCGGGGTCACTCTCGGCTTTGGAGCGGAGGGCTTTGCGGATCCTGTTGGCCACCAAAATATGCTTCACTGTCAGCGCGTTGAAGAGGGAAATTAAAATCAGCGGCACAAGAAGAGTTAGGGTGTGGTTGAGAAAGGAAAAGGCGCCCCACTGTTTTGAAGAGAAATAATTGGAGATGAAAATGCAATACCACGGCGTGCGGTCTACAATATACAAGGGTTCAAATACAAAGTACCAAGGGATGTTTCGGATACAGCTCAGAACACACACGAGCACAATAACCGCCCCTGCAGTCTCCTTCCTGCAGTACTTGCTTCTCATGTTCTGGCAGCAGATGGCTACAAAGCGGTCGAATGTGAATGCGACTGTTAACCACACAGAACTGTCCTTGGCGGCGTAAATGAGGACGGTTTTGAGGCTGCACAGCGGAGTGATGGAGAGGAAGCTGGCGGGGAAATATACTCCTATTATCCGGCTAAGGACGACGCTGGTGAGAACGACCAGCAGATCTGCTGCTGACATGGAGAGCAGGTAACGGGTGATACAGGCGGAGAGACCGCACTTTCCTCGGGACAGGACCGCAATTGCCATCACGTTCACTGGAGGGAGGGAGAAAGAGCGGCGGTTACCATGGGCGGCAGCGGTAGAGTTGCAGCCTCACAGCACAAGATACCTAGATTCAATCCAGACCACAGGCGCTTGTCTGTACGGAGTTTGTACGTTCTCCCCGTGAACTGCGTGGGTTTTTTCCCGTTTTTTCCCGTTTTTTCCGGTTTCCTCCCACTTTCCAAAGACGTGCTGTTTGTACATTAATTGACTTGGTGTCATTGTAAATTGTTCCCAGTGTGTCTGGTGTAGAGTTAGTATGCGGGGATCGCTGATCGGCGCGGACACGGTGGGCCGAAGGGCCTGTCTCCGCGCTGTATTTCGCAGACTAAATTAAACTAAACTAAAGAATAACTTACTTTGGAAGGCAAGCGTTTACATTACTGATTATGGTGACAGTTTAACTAGTGCGTATCTAGCGGTCGCCGATGTAGGTGCAAACCGAAAATAGACACAAAAAGCTGGAGTAACTCAGCGGGTCAGACTGCATCTCTGGAGAGAAGGAATAGGTGACGTTTCGGGTCGAGACCCTTCTTCAGTTCTCTGACTATAAGTAACACTTGCATCCCCCTCCCTCCGACCACCCCCCCCCCCCCATCCAAGTCGTTGTACTAGTGTCAAAGTCGTCTTGTTGTGTCTCGTCGTCCGCAATTCGTTCTCACTTAGCCCACTATCCCACTTTCACAAACTAATTCACGACCTTTTTTACTCGTGGACATGTTTCATCATGCTGGAAAAATGCCCCGACCTACTTGATGCCACGAGTACCTACAACTAGCATCACGACCTACCTATGTCCTCCTACGACCTCGTGACGACCATGCAGCGAGTATGAGTCAAGGGCAAACTCTACAGAGGTCATGAAATAGGTCGTGGAAGTGGGACAGGCCGGGTTTCCTTTATCACCGTTGCAGATCTTTCATTCATTTGTTCTATTTCTCTATATATCACCATTTCTCTCTATATCAACGTCTTTTTCTCTCGTTTTCCTTTTCCCCTGACTCTCAGTCCCAAGAAGGGTCTAGACCGGAAACGTCACCTATTCCTGTTCTCTAGAGATGCTGCTTGACCGGCTGAGTTACTCCAGCTTTGCGAGTAAGCTGTCCAAGTGAAATATGATTTGCTGTTCCTCCAATTTGCCCTGGGCCTCACTGACAGTGGAGGAGGCACAGGACAGAAAGGTCAGTGTGGGAGTGAGAGGAGATATAAGGTGTTTAGTAACCGAGCGATCAGGTAAGTCAACTAAGCGATGGACGGTTCTACAACACAATCATTGGGCGTCACGGGTCCCTGTCACGGGCGGCTCTGTAATAAATCACACTGTCAGAGAATGAGCTTCAACGATGAATAATCTTACAATATCATGTCTTACGTGGGATTCCGACCGCAGCTAGAACCGGATAGAAAATTAAATATACAGGATTTGTTACCGGTTCGTGCATTTTTCCTGCCGAGTATCCTTGAAAATAATCTCGCAGTTCCAATACAAAGTAGTCGAGATATTCATGATATATATTTGAGAAAGATCCCTAGAGAATTGATTCGGTGAAACCAAAACAACTTAATTAATCCCACATGGAGTATGTTTAGTTTTGATTAGTTTGGTTCACTTTAGTTTTGTTTAAGTCAGTTTAATATAATTAAATTTAATTTGATTTTATTTGGTTTAGTTCTGTTTAGGTCAGAAGGTCATAAGGCCATTAGGCCATTCAGCCCATCGAATTTGTTCCATAGAAACATAGAAACATAGAAATTATGTGCAGGGGTAGGCCATTCGGCTCTTCGAGCCTGCACCGCCATTCAATATAATCATGGCTGATCATCCAACTCAGTATCCTGTTCCTGCCTTCTCTCCATACCCCCTGATCCCTTTAGCCACAAGGGCCACATCTAACTCCCTCTTAAATATAGCCAATGAACTGGCCTCAACTACCTTCTGTGGCAGAGAATTCCAGAGATTCGCCACTGTCTGTGTGAAAAATGTGTTTCTTATCTCCGTCCTAAAATATTTCCCCCTGATCCTTAAACTGTGACTCCTTGTCCTGGACTTCCGCAACATCGGGAACAATCTTCCTGCATCTAGCCTTTCCAACCCCTTAAGAATGTTGTAAGTTTCTACAAGATCCCCCCTCAATCTTCTAAATGCTAGCGAGTACAAGCCGTTCAATCGTGGCTGGTCTATCTCTCCCTCCTAACCCCATTTTCCTGCCTTCTCCCCATAACCTCTGACACACGCACTAGTCATCTATCTATCTCTGTCTTACAAATATACGTTGACTTGGCCTCAACAAGTTTAGTTTGGTTTAGTTAAGTTTTGCTTAATTTAGTTTAATTACGTTTAATTTAATTTCATTTAATTTAATTTAACTTACACGAGCAGAATCCTACACACTATGGATGATTTACGGTGTTTACCGGAGATAATTAACCTTCAAACATGTACGTGTTTGGGCTGTGCGAGAAAACCGGAGCACCCACAAGAAACCCACGACATCACACGGAGAACGTGCAAACTCCGAGCATCCGCGAACCGGGACCTTTGGCGCTAGGAGGTAGCAACTCTACCGCTGTGCCATCGTGCCTCCCGGATAAGTGGGGTTAGGAACATGAGGATGAAGGAAAGGAGGGCGGAGGGGGAAGGGTTGGGGAGAGAGGGAAGGGGAAAAAGAGCGGGTAGAGGGTATAGAGAGGAGGATGAGGAGGACGAGAGGAACATCTGAGTCGGCAGTGGAACTACAAATTAACAGCGCCAGAAACCCGGGTTCGATCCCGACTTCGGGTGCTGTCTTTACGGAGTTAGAAACATAGAAACATAGAAACATAGAAAATAGGTGCAGGAGTAGGCCATTCGGACATTCGATCCTGCACCGACAATCAATATGATCATGGCTGATCATCCAACTCAGTATCGTGTACCTGCCTTCTCTCCATACCCCCTGATCCCTTTAGCCACAAGGGCCACATCTAACTCCCTCTTAAATATAGCCAATGAACTGTGGCCTCAACTACCTTCTGTGGCAGATAATTTCAGAGATTCACCACTCTCTGTGTGAAAAATGTTTTTCTCATCTCGGTCCTAAAATATTTCCCCCTTATCCTTAAACTGTGATTGCTTGTTCTGCACTGCCACAACATCGGGAACAATCGTCCTGCAGAACTTTATAAGTTTCTATAAGATACCCTCTCAATCTTCTAAATTCAAGCGAGTACAAGCCGAGTCTATCCAGTCTTTCTTCATTTGAAAGTCCTGACATCCCAGGAATCAGTCTGGTTAACCTTCTCTGTACTCCTGTACAAGAATGTATTTGGCAATGGGAAGAGAGAGGAGAGGGGGAGAGAGGTGTGGGGAGGGGGAGGGAGGGGAGGAGGGAGAAGGGGTAGGGGAAGAGGGGAAAGAGGGTGGAAGGAGGGGGAAGTGGGGAGGGAGAAGCGGTGGGGGAGAGGGATGGGGGTGGGAGGAGGAGTGGGAGAGGGCTGAGGAGAGCGAGATGGAGAGGGGGAGGGGAGGTGAGAGCGACGGGGGAGGGGAAGAGAGGTGTGGGGGATGGGGAGGGAGGGAAGGAGGGAGATGGCTATGATATGACTATGATATAGTTGGGATCACGGAGACATGGCTCCAGGGTGACCAAGGCTGGGAGCTGAACATCCAGGGATATTCAATATTCAGGAGGGATAGAGAGAAAGGAAAAGGAGGTGGGGTAGCGTTGCTGATTAGAGAGGAGATTAACGCAATGGAAAGGAAGGACATTAGTTTGCAGGATTTGGAATCGGTATGGGTAGAGCTGCGAAACACTAAGGGGCAGAAAACGCTGGTGGGTGTTGTGTACAGGCCACCTAACAGTAGTAGTGAAGTTGGAGATGGTATCAAACAGGAAATTAGAAATGCGTGCGACAAAGGCAAAACCGTTATAATGGGTGACTTCAATCTACATATAGATTGGGTGAATCAAATTGGCAGGGGTGCTGAGGAAGAGGATTTTTTGGAATGTATGCGGGATAGTTATCTAAATCAACATCAAGTTCAAGTTCAAGTTAGTTTATTGTCATGTGTCCCTGTATAGGACAATGAAATTCTTGCTTTGCTTAAGCACACAGAAAATAGTAGGCATTTACTACAAAACAGATAAATGTGTCCATATACCATGATATAAATATATACACACATGAATAAATAAACTGATAGTGCAAATAACAGAAAGTGGTTGGTAATAATCAGAGTTTTGTCCGAGCCAGGTTTAATAGCCTGATGGCTGAGGGGAAGTAACTATTCCTGAACCTGGTTGTTGCAGTCTTCAGGCTCCTGTACCTTCTACCTGAAGGTAGCAGGGAGATGAGTGTGTGGCCAGGATGGTGTGGGTCTTTCATGATACTGCCAGCCTTTTTGAGGCAGCGACTGCGATAGATCCCCTCGATGGAAGGAAGGTCAGAGCCGATGATGGTCTGGGCAGTGTTTACTACTTTTTGTAGTCTTTTCCTTTCCAGGGCGCTCAAATTGCCGAACCAAGCCACGATGCAACCGGTCAGCATGCTCTCGACTGTGCACCTGTAGAAGTTAGAGAGAGTCTTCCTTGACAATCCGACTCTCCGTAATCTTCTCAGGAAGTAGAGGCGCTGATGTGCTTTTTTGATGATTGCATTAGTGTTCTCGGACCAGGAAAGATCTTCAGAGATGTGCACGCCCAGGAATTTGAAGCTCTTGACCCTTTCAACCATCGACCCGTTGATATAAATGGGGCTGTGGGTCCCCCTCCTACTCCTTCCAAAGTCCACAATCAGTTCCTTGGTTTTGCTGGTGTTGAGGGCCAGGTTATTGCGCTGGCACCATATGGACAGTTGCTCGATCTCTCTTCTGTACTCTGACTCATCCCCATCAGTGATACGCCCCACAATAGTGGTGTCGTCAGCGAACTTGATGATGGAGTTCGCACTGTGGTTCGCTACGCAGTCATGGGTATAGAGTGAGTACAGCAGGGGGCTGAGCACGCAGCCTTGAGGTGCTCCCGTGCTGATTGTTATTGAGGCTGACACATTTCCACCAATACGAACAGACTGTGGTCTGTGGACGAGGAAGTCGAGGATCCAGTTGCAGAGGGATGCGCAGAGACCCAGTTCTGCGAGTTTGGTAACCAGTTTGGAGGGGATGATTGTGTTAAATGCCGAGCTGTAATCAATGAATAACAGCCTGACATATGAGTTTTTGTTGTCCAAGTGGTCCAGTGCGGAGTGGAGGGCCAGCGAGATCGCATCCACCGTTGATCTATTGTGGCGGTACGCGAACTGCAGTGGGTCCAGGTTTTTGTCGATGTAGGAGTTGATTTGCTCCATGATCAACCTCTCAAAGCACTTCATCACCACCGGCGTTAGTGCCACTGGTCGATAGTCATTGAGGCATGTCACCTTACTCTTCTTGGGCACCGGTATAATTGATGCCCTTTTAAAGCAGGTGGGGACCTCAGACCTCAGAAGTGAGAGATTGAAAATGTCCGTAAAAACTCCCGCCAGTTGGTCCGCACAGGTTTTTAGAACACGGCCGGGTATACCATCAGGACCAGGTGCTTTTCGGGGGTTCACCCCTCTGAAGGATTTCCTGACATCAGCCTCTGTGACTGAGACTGAAATGCCATCGCAGCGAATGGGGGATCGGGAAGGCACATCAGTATTCTCCCTGTCAAAGCGTGCGTAAAATGCATTGAGCTCGTCAGGGAGTGATGTTACACCGGCATTCGAGCTGCCTCCTGGTTTTGCCTTGTAGGAGGTGATTGCATTCAGACCCTGCCACAGCTGCCGAACATCTGTCTCGTCCTCCAGTTTGGAGCAGAAGTCCCTTTTGGCCTTTCTGATGGCCTTACCAAGGTCGTATCTGGTCTTCATGTAGGCCACTGTATCATCGGAGGTGAATGCCCTGTGTCTGGACTTCAGGAGAGTGCGGATCTCAAAGTTCATCCAAGGTTTCTGATTGGGAAACACTCGGAAGGTTTTTGTAGGGATGCAGTCCTCCACACATTTCTTTATGAAGTCTGTAACGACTGTGGCGTATTCGTTCAAGTCCGTTGCCGAGTCCTTGAACATTGCCCAGTCTACAGACTCCAAACAGTCCTGGAGTTGTTCTTCTGCCCCCCCCGACCAGCTCTGTGCTGTCCTCACTTCTGGGGGTGCGCTCTTTAATTGCTGCTTGTAGGCAGGAAGAAGCAGCACCGCGGTATGGTCGGATTTACCGAAGTGAGGGCGAGGGATAGAACGATAGGCATTCTTGATGGTGGTGTAGCAGTGGTCGAGGGTGTTTGGTCCTCTGGTGCAGCAGGAGACATGTTGGTGGAAGTTGGGGAGTGATTTCTTGAGGTTCGCCTTATTGAAGTCCCCAGCAATGGTGGTAAATGCCTCGGGGTAAGACGTCTGGTGTTTGTTGACCACGGCCTGCAGCTCCTCCAGTGCCAGACGGACGTCTGCCTGGGGTGGGATGTAGACCGCGGTCAGGATAACGGAGGTGAATTCTCTCGGGAGGTAGAAGGGACGGCACTTCACCGCCAGATGTTCGAGGTGTGGAGAGCATGAGTTGGACAGGACTGCCACGTCGGAACACCACGCAGAGTTGACCATGAGGCAGACGCCCCCTCCTCTCCCTTTCCCAGATGCCAGGGTACGGTCCATGCGGTGGATGGAGAACCCTTCAGGCTGGACCGCTGAGTCTGGGGAGCTGGGGGTGAGCCATGTCTCTGTGAAACAGAACACAGAGCATTCCCTCAGCTCCCTTTGATAAAGCAGTCTTGCCCTTAAGTCCTCCACTTTGTTTTCAAGGGACTGTACATTAGCCAGTAGGATAGTTGGGAGAGGGGGCCGGAGGCCCCTACGCTTCATTCTGACCTGAAGTCCTGCCCGACGGCCACGTTTCCGGACACAATGGAGGCTTCCCCTTTGTTTCCAGGTACTGTGCTTGCTGTACCTGCTGTTTCTGCGGACCTGCGCTGGAACGGGGATTCCCTCACAGACGGCAGCTCCAGCTCCGTAACGAACAGGGGTTCCCTCAAAGTCGGCAACTGCAGCTCCGTTGTTGCTGGGAGATCCAGCCCGTCGGCTCTGGGGGTCATTCCGGGGTTTCAAGGTACAGTACCTGGGATCCTCAGTCGGGTCGGGAGTTCCACAGCCAGTGTGGGAAAGTTTAAAGTCCTGGATTCCCGCAGCTGCGGGAGCTCGCGAAATTGCGAGAGCCTTGAGGACCTCAAGCAGCTTGTCCGAAACGGCACCGATATCTGCCGTTTTTCTGATCCAGGTAAGTTGTTGGAAGTTGTAGTTGAGCCTTTTATTTTCCGGAGCTCCGCAAAAGTCGCCGCAGGCTATGTAGAGGAACCAACGAGAGAGCAGGCTATTTTAGACTGGGTATTGAGTAATGAGGAAGGGTTAGTTAGCAGTCTTGTTGTACGTGCCCCCTTGGGCAAGAGTGACCATAATATGGTTGAGTTCTTCATTAGGATGGAGAGTGACATTGTTAATTCAGTAACAATGGTTCTGAACTTAAAGAAAGGTAACTTTGAGGGTATGAGACGTGAATTGGCCAAGATTGACTGGCAATTAATTCTAAAAGGGTTGACGGTGGATATGCAATGGAAGACATTTAAAGACTGCATGGATGAACTACAAAAATTGTTCATCCCAGTTTGGCAAAAGAATAAATCAGGGAAGGTAGTGCATCCGTGGATAACAAGGGAAATCAGGGATAGTATCAAAGCGAAGGATGATGCGTACAAATTAGCCAGAAAAAGCAGCATACCGGAGGACTGCGAGAAATTCAGAGACCAGCAGAGGAGGACAAAGGGCTTAATTAGGAAAGGAAAAATAGATTATGAAAGAAAACTGGCAGGAAACATAAAAACTGACTGCAAAAGTTTTTATAGATATGTGAAAAGAAAGAGATTAGTTAAAACAAATGTGGGTCCCTTGCAGTCAGAAACAGGTGAGTTGATCATGGGGAACAAGGATATGGCGGACCAATTGAATAACTACTTTGGTTCCGTCTTCACTAAGGAAGACATAAATAATCTGCCGGAAATAGCAGGGGACCGCAGGTCAAAGGAGTTGGAGGAATTGAGTGATATCCAGGTTAGCCGGGAAGTGGTGTTGGGTAAATTGAATGGATTAAAGGCCGATAAATCCCCAGGGCCAGATAGGCTGCATCCCAGAGTACTTAAGGAAGTAGCTCCAGAAATAGTGGATGCATTAGTAATAATCTTTCAAAACTCTTTAGATTCTGGAGTAGTTCCTGAGGATTGGCGGGTAGCAAACGTAACCCCACTTTTTAAGAAGGGAGGGAGAGAGAAAATGGGGAATTACAGACCAGTTAGTCTAACATCGGTAGTGGGGAAACTGCTGGAGTCAGTTATTAAAGATGGGATAGCAGCACATTTGGAAAGTGGTGAAATCATTGGACAAAGTCAGCATGGATTTACAAAAGGTAAATCATGTCTGACGAATCTTATATAATTTTTCGAGGATGTAACTAGTAGCGTGGATAGGGGAGAACCAGTGGATGTGGTGTATCTGGACTTCCAGAAGGCTTTCGACAAGGTCCCACATAAGAGATTAGTTTACAAACTTAAAGCACACGGCATTGTGGGTTCAGTATTGATGTGGATAGAGAACTGGCTGGCAAACAGGAAGCAAAGAGTAGGAGTAAACGGGTCCTTTTCACAATGGCAGGCAGTGACTAGTGGGGTACCGCAAGGCTCAGTGCTGGGACCCCAGCTATTTACAATATATATTAATGATCTGGATGAGGGAATTGAAGGCAATATCTCCAAGTTTGCGGATGACACTAAGCTGGGGGGCAGTGTTAGCTGTGAGGAGGATGCTAGGAGACTGCAAGGTGACTTGGATAGGCTGGGTGAGTGGGCAAATGTTTGGCAGATGCAGTATAATGTGGATAAATGTGAGGTTATCCATTTTGGTGGCAAAAACAGGAAAGCAGACTATTATCTAAATGGTGGCCGACTAGGAAAAGGGGAGATGCTGCGAGACCTGGGTGTCATGGTACACCAGTCATTGAAAGTGGGCATGCAGGTGCAGCAGGCAGTGAAGAAAGCGAATGGTATGTTAGCTTTCATAGCAAAAGGATTTGAGTATAGGAGCAGGGAGGTTCTACTGCAGTTGTACAAGGTCTTGGTGAGACCACACCTGGAGTATTGCGTACAGTTTATATATCCAGTTGAATATATCCAGTGAATTGGTCTCCACTGCCTTCTGTGGGAGAGAACTCCACAGATTCACAACTCTACTCTCCTGTATTTACCACCAAATGGATAACCTCACATTTATCCACATTATACTGCATCTGCCATGCATTTTATCACTCCCCCAATCTATCCAAGTCACTTTGCAGCCTCCTAGCATCCTCCTCACAGCTAACACTGCCCCCCCCCACCCCCCCCCCCCCCCCAGCATCGTGTCATCCGCAACCTTGGAGATGTTGCATTCAATTCCCTCGTCCAA
The DNA here is from genome assembly GCF_010909765.2 of Amblyraja radiata. Lineage (NCBI taxonomy): Eukaryota > Metazoa > Chordata > Chondrichthyes > Rajiformes > Rajidae > Amblyraja > Amblyraja radiata. The sequence goes on from NW_022630158.1 coordinate 326,701, forward strand.
AATCATTAATATATATTGTAAATAGCTGGGGTCCCAGCACCGAGCTTTGCGATACCCCACTAGTCACTGCCTGCCATTCAGAAAAAGACCCATTTATTCCTACTCTTTGCTTCCTGTCTGCCAGCCAGTTCTCTATCAATACCGAACCCCCAATGCCGTGTGCTTTAAGTTTGTATACTAATCTCTTATGTGGGACCTTATCGAAAGTATTCGGAACGTCCAGATATAACACATCCACTGGTTCTCCCTTATCCACTCTACATCCTCGAAAAAGTCTATAAGATTCGTCAGACATGATTTACCTTTATTAAATCCATGCTGACTTTGTCCAATGATTTCACCACTTTCCAAATGTGCTGCTATTCCATCTTTAATATCTGACTAGCATTTCCGCACTACCGATGTTAGACTGACTGGTCTGTAATTCTCCGTTTTCTCTCTCCCTCCCTTTTTAAAAAGTGGACTACATTAGCTATCCTCCAATCCTCAGGAACTAATCCAGAATCTAAAGAGTTTAAAAAAAATTATCACTAATGCATCCAATGTTTCTGGGGCTACTTCCTTAAGTACCCTGGAATGCAGCCTATCTGGCCCTGGGGATTTATCTGCCTTTAATCCGTTCAATTTACCTCACACCACTTCCTGGGTAACCTGGATTTCACTCAATTCCTCCATCTCAGTTGACCCGTGGTCCCCTGCTATTTCCAGCAGATTATTTATGTCATCTTTAGTGAAGACACTACCAAAGCAGTTATTCAATTGGTCTGCCATGTCCTTGTTCCCCATGATCAATTCACATGTTTCTGACTGCAAGGGACCTACATTTGTTTTAACTAATATTTTCTCTTCACATATCTATAAAAATAATTTGCAGTCAGTTTTTATGTCCCCTGTTTCATAATCTATTTTCCCTTTCCTAATTAAACCCTTTGTCCTCCTCTGCTGGACTGAATTTTTCTCAGTTCTCTGGTAGGCTGCTTTTTCTGCCTAATTTGTATGCGTCATCTTTTGTTTTGATACTATCCCTGATTTCCCTTGTTATCCGCGGATGCACTACCTTCCCTGATTTATTCTTTTGCCAAATTGGAATGAACAATTTTTGTAGTTCATCCATGCAGTCTTTAAATGCCTTCCATTGCCTATCCACCGTCAACCCTTTAAGAATCAATTGCCAGTCAATCTTGGCCAATTCACGTCTCATACCCTCAAAGTTACCTTTCTTTAAGTTCAGGACCCTTGTTTCGGAATTGACAATGTCACTCTTCATCCTAATGAAGAACTCAACCATATTATGGTCACTCTTGCCCTAGGGGGCACGCACAACAAGACTGCTAACTGACCCTTCCTCGTTACTCAATACCCATTCTAGAATAGCCTGCTCTCTTGTTGTTTCCTCAACATGTTGATTCAGAAAACGATCCCGCATACATTCCAAGAAATCTTCTTCCTCAGCACCCTTGCCTATTTGATTCACCCAATCTATATGCAGATTGAAGTCACCCATTATAACTGTTTAACCTTTGTGCACGCATTTCTAATTTCCTGTTTGATGTTAACCCCAACTCCACTACTACTGTTAGGTTGCCTGTACACAACACCCACTAGCGATTTCTGCCCCTTAGTGTTTCGCAGCTCTACCCATATCGATTCCACATCCTCCAAGCTAATGTCCTTCCTTTCTATTGCGTTAGTCACCTCTTTAACCCGCAACGCTTCCCCACCTCCTTTTCCTTTCTGTCTATCCCTCCTGAATATTGAATATCCCTGGATGTTCAGCTCCCAGCCTTGGTCACCCTGGAGCCATGTCTCCGTGATCCCAACTATATCATAGTAATTAATAGCTATCTGCACATTCAACACATCCACCTTATTACGAATGTTTCTTGCATTGAGACACAAAGCCTTCAGGCTTGTTTTTACAACACTCTTACCCCTTATACAATTATGTTCATACCGCTGGGATGTAAGCTGTCAAAGTGAAATTTGAGGCGCTGTTCCTCAATTTGCGCTCGGCCTCACTCTGACAGCGGAGAAGGCCCAGGACAGAAAGGTCAGCGTGGGAATGGGTGTGTTTGGCAACCGGGAGATCAGGTAGGTTTAGGCGGGTGAGTGAAGGTGTCTGTGAAATGATCGCCGAGCCTGCGTTTGTTCTCGCCGATGTATAACAGCCCACACCTGGAACAGAGAATACAATAGATGAGGTTGGAGGAGGAGTATAGGAAGCTCTGTCTTCACTTGCACCTCCTCCAAGCTCATGTACTGCATCCGCTGTTCTTTGCTCGTCACCAACTAATATCTCTACCCCCGGAGGTTTATTATAAAATAACATAAACGAGAATTAACTTATCTTACTAAGAAGTCGATAACATTCGGCAAATAACTAATGCGGGAGCGAAGATAATGCATCTGATTGATTATAATTTGGCAATAAATATGCAAATAATATAAATCACCTCACATAGTTACTTCTGGTAGAGTTGCTGCCTTGCTGCGCTGGAGCTCTTACAGCGCAAGGGACCCGGGTCTGATCCCGACTACGGGTGCTTGTCTTTGCGGAGTCGGTTCGTTCTTCAGGGTTACCGCGTGGGTTTTCTCCGGCAGCTCCGGTTACTTACCACACAAAGACGGACAGGTGTGTGGGTTAATTGGCTTGGTATCAATGCAAAATTGGCCCTAGTGTGCGTAGCATTGTGGTAATTTGCGGGGGTCGCTGGTCTGTGCGGAATCGATGGGCCGATGGGCCTGTTTCCGCGCTGTATCTCTAAACTAAACGAAACTGAACTGAACTAAACTAAGATCCAAGTGTCATTCGCGCTGTTTAAACATTTGAACAATGAGGACCAGTGGCCTTTTCACCAGGTTTTTCATCTCATTCCTGAATTTAGTCTGGATGATGGTATAAATAAATGTGTTTGTGCAGCAGCTCAGGAGAACCAACATGTACCCAGCTTCTTGGACGATGTACACAGGGTCGCTGTTACCCGTCTGATCGTAAGCATTTGCAACTCGAATGTATAGATAATGCGCTGCAGAGGTCGCCCACAGGAGGACGAAACTGCCGGATATTGTCAGAAGGAAGACGATAGATTTCTTTCGGTTCTTTGTCTCGGGGTCACTCTCGGCTTTGGAGCGGAGGGCTTTGTGGATCCTGTTGGCCACCAAAATATGCTTAACTGTCAGCGCGTTGAAGAGGGAAATTAAAATCAGCGGCACAAGAAGAGTTAGGGTGTGGTTGAGAAAGGAAAAGGCGCCCCATTGTTTTGAAGAGAAATAATTGGAGAAGAAAATGCAATACCACGGCGTGCGGTCTACAATATACAAGGGTTTAAATACAAAGTACCAAGGGATGTTTCGGATACAGCTCAGAACACACACGAGCACAATAACCGCTCCCGGCGTCTCCTTCCTGCAGTACTTGCTTCTCATGTTCTGGCAGCAGATGACTACAAAGCGGTCGAAAGTGAATGCGACTGTTAACCACGCAGAATATAGAATAGAATAGAATAGTTTCTTTATTGTCATTGTAACATGAACCATGTACAACGAAATTGTAAAATGTCATCCAGTCAGTGCACCATTCAAACATTTCTAAAAGCTAACGATACATACAAGGTAAATATTTAAAAAAGATAAACAACTAAAATAAATATCATAAAAATAGCACGCATAAACACCCAGCCCTACATCCTTCTGTCGATTTCACAGTCTCTTAGTATGTATCGCCCCTGCGTTCCTTGGCGGCTACATTTAGTGCCTTTATAGCAGTGGGGTAAAAACTGTTTTTAAGTCTGTTTGTCCTTGTCCTTGTAGATCTGTACCGTCTGCCTGACGGTAACAGTTCAAACAGGGAGTGTCCGGGGTGGGAAATGTCCTTTATAATACTCTGGGATTTTTTGATGCAGCGGGAACTGTGTAAGTCCTCCAAGATAAGGAGAGGGCAGCCGACAATCCTCTGGGCGTTGTCAATGGCCCTCTGGAGCGCTTTCCTCTGAGCCGCTGTGCAGCTGGTGTACCATACGCATACACAGTATGTTAGGATGCTCTCAATGGAGCACCGATAAAAGGACAGCAGCAGTCTCTGAGTGATGTTATTCTTCCTGAGCACCCTCAGGAAGTGCAGTCTCTGCTTGGCGGCGTAAATGTCCTTGGCGGCGTAAATGAGGACGGTTTTGAGGCTGCACGGCGGAGTGATGGAGAGGAAACTGGCGGGGAAATATACTCCTATTATCCGGCTCAGTACGACGCTGGTGAGAACGACCAGCAGATCTGCTGCTGAACATGGACAGCAGGTAACGGGTGATACATGCGGAGAGACCGCACTTTCCTCGGGACAGGACCGCAATTGCCATCACGTTCACTGGAGGGAGGGAGAAAGAGCGGCGGTTACCATGGGCGGCAGCGGTAGAGTTGCAGCCTCACAGCACAAGATACCTAGATTCAATCCAGACCACAGGCGCTTGTCTGTACGGAGTTTGTACGTTCTCCCCGTGAACTGCGTGGGTTTATTCCCGTTTTTTCCGGTATCTCCGGTTTCCTCCCACTTTCCAAAGACGTGCTGTTTGTACATTAATTGACTTGGTGTCATTGTAAATTGTCCCCAGTGTGTCTGGTGTAGAGTTAGTATGCGGGGATCGCTGATCGGCGCGGACACGGTGGGCCGAAGGGCCTGTCTCCGCGCTGTATTTCGCAAAATAAATTAAACTAAACTAAAGAATAACTTACTTTGGAAGGCAAGCGTTTACATTACTGATTAGGGTGACAGTTTAACTAGTGCGTATCTAGCGGTCGCCGATGAAGATGCAAACCGAAAATAGACACAAAAAGCTGGAGTAACTCAGCGGGTCAGACTGCATCTCTGGAGAGAAGGAATAGGTGACGTTTCGGGTCGAGACCCTTCTTCAGTTCTCTGACTATAAGTAACACTTGCATCGCCCTCCCTCCGACCACCCCCCCCCCCATCCAAGTCGTTGTACTAGTTTCAAAGTCGTCTTGTTGTGTCTCGTTGTCTGCAATTCGTTCTCACTTAGCCCACTGTCCCACTTTTACAAACTAATTCACGACCTTTTTTACTCGTGGACATGTTTCGTCATGCTAGAAAAATGCCCCGACCTACTTGATGCCACGAGTATATACGACTAGCATCACGGCCAGCTACGACCTCTTACGACTTCGTGACGTCCATGCTGCGAGTATGAGTCAAGGGCAACCTCGGCAAAGGTCTTGAATTAGGTCGTGGAAGTGGGACAGGCCGGGTTTCCTTTATCACCCTTGCAGATCTTTCATTTATTTGTTCTATTTCTCTATATATCACCATTTCTCTCTATATCAACGTCTTTTTCTCTCGTTTTCCCTTTCCCCTGACTCTCAGTCCCAAGACGGGTCTAGACCGGAAACGTCACCTATTCCTGTTCTCTAGAGATGCTGCTTGACCGGCTGAGTTACTCCAGCTTTGCGTGTAAGCTGTCCAAGTGAAATATGATTTGCTGTTTCTCCAATTTGCCCTGGGCCTCACTGACAGTGGAGGAGGCCCAGGACAGAAAGGTCAGTGTGGGAGTGAGAGGAGATATAAGGTGTTTAGTAACCGAGAGATCAGGTAAGTCAACTAAGCGATGGGCGGTTCTACAACACAATCATTGGGCGTCACGGGTCCCTGTCACGGGCGGCTCTGTAATAAATCAAACTGTCAGAGAATGAGCTTCAACGATGAATAATCTTACAATATCATGTCTTACCTGGGATTCCGACCGCAGCTAGAACCGGATATAAAATTACATATACAGGATTTGTTACCGGTTCGTGCATTTTTCCTGCCGAGTATCCTTGAAAATAATCTCGCAGTTCCAATACAAAGTAGTCGAGATATTCTTAATATATATTTGAAAAAGATCCCTAGAGAATTGATTCGGTGAAACCAAAACAATTTAATTAATCCCAAAGGGAGTTAGTTTAGTTTTGATTAGTTTGGTTCACTTTAGTTTAGTTTAGGTCAGTTTAATATAATAATATTTTTTTTTGATTTGATTTGGTTTAGTTCTGTTTAGGTCACAAGGTCATAAGGCCATTAGGTCATTCGGACCTTCGAGCCTGCACCGCCATTCAATATGATCATGGCTGATCATCCAACTCAGTATCCCATCCCTGCCTCCTCTCCATACCCCCTGATCCATGTAGCCACAAGGGCCACATCTAACTCCCTCTTAAATATAGCCAATGAACGGGCCTCAACTACCTTCTGTGGCAGAGAATTACAGAGATTCACCACTCTCTGTGTGAAAAATGTTTTTCTCATCTCTGTCCTAAAAAATTTCCCCCTGATACTTAAACTGTGACCCCTTGTTCTGGACTTCCCCAATATCGGGAACAATCTTCCTGCATCTAGCCTGTCCAACCCCTTAAGAATTTTGCAAATTTCTACAAGATCCCCCCTTAATCTTCTAAATTCTAGCCAGTACAAGCCGTTCAATCGTGGCTGGTCTATCTCTCCCTCCTAACCCCATTCTCATGCCTTCTCCCCATAACCTCTGACACACGCACTAATCATCTGTCTATCTCTGTCTTAAAAATATCCATTGACTTGGCCTCAACAAATTTAGTTTCGTTTAGTTAAGTTTAGCTTAATTTATTTTAATTACATTTAATTTAATTTCATTTAATTTAATGTAATTTAAATTAATGTAACTTACACGAGCAGAATCCTACACACTATGGACGATTTACGGTGTTTACCGGAGCTAATTAACCTTCAAACATGTACGTGTTTGGGCTGTGCGAGAAAACCGGAGCACCCACAAGAAACCCACGGCATCACAGGGAGAACGTGCAAAGTCCGGGCAAACATCACCCGCGAACCGGGACCTCTGGCGCTAGGAGGTAGCAACTCTACCGCTGTGCCATCGTGCCTCCCGGATAAGTGGGGGTAGGAACATGAGGATGAAGGAAAGGAGGGCGGAGAGGGAAGGGTTGGGGAGAGAGGGAAGGGGAAAAAGAGCGGGTAGAGGGTGTAGAGAGGAGGATGAGGAGGACGAGAGGAACATCTGAGTCGGCAGTGGAACTACAAATTAACAGCGCCAGAAACCCGGGTTCGATCCCTACTTCGGGTGCTGTCTTTACGGAGTTAACAACATAGAAACATAGAAAATCGGTGCAGGAGTAGGCCATTCGGACCTTCGAGCCTGCACCATTCGCCATTCAATATGATCATGGCTGATCATCCAACTCAGTATCCTATACCTGCCTTCTCTCCATACCCCCTAATCCATTTAGCCATGAGGGCCATATCTAACTCCCTCTTAAATATAGCCAATGAACTGTGGCCTCAACTACCTTATGTGGCAGAGAATTCCAGGGTCAGGGCGGTGAGTACTTAAATCGGGCTGGGTCTTTCTTTCACAGAGGCCCAGGACCGTTGGAGCGAGTGGAGGGGGGTCAGGGCTGTGAGTACTTAAATCGGGCTGGGGATTTCTTTCACAGAGGCCCAGGACCGTTGGAGCGAGTGGAGGAGGGTCAGGGCTGTGAGTACTTAAATCGGGCTGGGGATTTCTTTCACAGAGGCCCAGGACCGTTGGAGCGAGTGGAGGACGGCGCGGGGCTTGTTTTCACAGAGGCCCGGGACCGTTGGAGACAGTGGAGGAGGGTCAGGGCGGTGAGTACTTAAATCGGGCAGGGGCTTTCTTTCACAGAGGCCCGGGACCTATGGAGACAGTGGAGGAGGGTCGTGGCTTTCACCAAAATCCGTAACGTTCCACTCTCCATAGGGAGGGTTCTGGTGGAAGCCGCTGATAGGCGGAAGCAGACTAGAGGAAGCAGCTGATTGGATGCAACCTCAGGTTAGCATTTCTGCTTTCTTGTTAAAGGTACAGTGCTTTAGTAAAGGTACAGTGAGCGCAAAGTACAGTGGTTTAGTATAGGTACAGTGCTTTTTGTTTATATAATAAAGGTACAGTTTAAAGGTCAAGAGGGAGCAGCTGTTTGTGTCAGATACCTGCTGATTTCTCCCAGCAGTTTCTATTGTATTATACTGCTGTCGGATCCAGGGTAAGGCGAGGGAATGACAGTCAGAGCAGTGTACTGTTCTGGATGTCAGATGTGGGAGGTCATGGTGTCGGATGGCCCTCCAGACGTCCACATCTGCACCAGGTGCAGGGAGATGGGGCTCCTAATGGACCGTATTAGGATCCTGGAGCAGCAGCTCGATGACCTCTGTCTGGTCAGGGAGAGTGAGGATGTCATAGAGGGGAGTTATAGGGAGGTGGTCACTCCAAAACCACGGGAGAGAGACATGTGGGTGACGCTAAGGAAGGGCAAGGGGCAGAGGCAGGAACGAGTGAGTACTCCAATGTCGGTACACCTTGCAAATAAGTACTCCTGTTTGAGTACGGATGGGGGTGACAGCCTGCCCGGGGGTAGCGAGAGCGGACAGGCCTCCAGCACAGAGACCGGCACTGTTGCTCCGAAATGTAGGGAAAAAAAGAAGAGGGCAATAGTAATTGGGGACTCTATTGTTAGGGGGTCGGATAGGCGATCTGTGGACGCAGTCGGGGGACCAGGATAGTGGTCTGCCTCCCTGGTGCCAAGGTCTCGGACGTGTCTCAACGCATCCAATATATCCTGAAGTCAGAGGGAGAGGAGCCTGAGGACGTGGTACATATAGGTACCAATGACATAGGTAAAAAAAAGGGAAGAGGTCCTGAAGGGAGGATTTAGGGAGTTGGGAGGAGAGTTAAGGAAAAGGACCAAAAAGGTAACAATCTCATGATTACTGCCTGTGCCACGCGACAGCGAGCGTAGGAATGGAGCGAGGTGGAGGATAAATGCGTGGCTGAAAGACTAATGCAGAGGGCAGGGATTCAAGTTTCTGGATCATTGGGACTTCTTTTGGGGAAGGTGGGACCTGTACAGAAAGGATGGGTTGCACTTGAACCAGAGGGGGACCAATATCCTGGCGGGGAAATTTGCAAAGGCCACTGGGGAGACTTTAAACTAGAATGGTTGGGGCGAGGGACTCAAATAGAGGAAGCTAGTAGACAGAATGGGAGGCAGGACGCAGAAAAGGGAAGCACTCGGACACAAGAGGAGAAAGAAAAAAAAGGAAATAAACAGGGAATAAGAGACGGGGGGTTTCTTAAATGTGCATATTTTAATGCTAGGAGCATTGTAAGAAAGGTGGATGAGCTTGGAGTCTGGATAGACACCTGGAAGTATGATGTTGTGGCGATCAGTGAAACATGGTTGCAGGAGGGCTGTGATTGGAAACAAAATATTCCAGGATTTCGTTGCTTCAGGTGTGATAGAATTGGAGGGGCAAGAGGTGGAGGTGTTGCATTGCTAGTCAGGGAAGATATTACAGCAGTGCTTTGGCAGGATAGATTGGAGGGCTCATCTAGGGAGGCTATTTGGGTGGAACTGAGAAGTGGGAAAGGTGTAGCAACACATATAGGGGTGTATTATAGACCGCCAAATGGGGAACGAGAATTGGAAGAGCAAATATGTAAGGAGATAGCAGATATTAGTAGTTAGCACAAGGTAGTGATTGTGGGAGATTTCGACTTTCCACACATAGACTGGGAAACACATTCTGTAAATGGGCTGGATGGTTTTGAGTTTGTAAAATGTGTGCAGGATAGTTTTTTGCAGCAATACATCGAGGTGCCTACTAGAGGAGGGGCAGTGTTGGACCACCTGTTAGGAAATGAGACGGGACAGTTGGCGGAGGTATGCGTTGGGGAGCACTTCGGGTCCAGTGATCACAATACCATTAGTTTCAATATAATTATGGAGAAGGTCAGAACTGGACCTAGGGTTGAGATTTTTAATTGGAGAAAGGCTAACTTTGATGAGATGCGAGATGATTTAAAAGGAGTGAGCTGGGACATTTTGTTTTATGGGAAAGACGTAGAAGAGAAATGGAGGACATTTAAAGGGGACATTTTAAGAGTACAGAATCTTTATGTTCCTGTTCGGTTGAAAGGAAACAGTAAAAATTGGAAAGAGCCCTGGTTTTCAAGGGAAATTGGACATCTTGTTCGGAAAAAGAGGGAGATCTACAATAATTATAGGCAGCATGAAGTAAATGAGGTGCTTGAGGAGTATAAGGAATGTAAAAAGAATCTTAAGAAATAAACTAGAAAAGCTAAAAGAAGATATGAGGTGAAAGTAAATCCAAAGGGTTTCTACCGCTATATTAATAGCAAACGGATAACTAGGGATAAAATTGGTCCATTGGAGAGACAGAGTGGACACCTATCTGCAGAGCCTAAAGAGATGGGGGAGATATTGAACGATTTCTTTTCTTCGATATTCACCTAGGAGAAGGGTTTTGAATTATGTGAGGTAAGGGAAACTAGTAGAATAGCTATGGATACTATGAGTTTCAAAGTAAAATAAATACTGACACTTATAATATAAAATATATTATTGGATAAGTCTCCAGGTCCTGGCAGGATATTCCCTAGGACATTGAGGGAAGTTAGTGTAGAAATAGCCGGGGCTATGACAGAAATATTTCAAAGGTCATTAGAAACGGGAATAGTCCCCGAGGATTGGCGTATTGCGCATGTTGTTCCATTGTTTAAAAAGGGTTCTAAGAGTAAACCTAGCAATTATAGACCTGTTAGTTTGACTTCATTGGTGGGCAAATTAATGGAAAAGATACTTAGAGATAATATATATAAGCATCTGGATAAACAGGGTCTGATTAGGAACAGTCAACATGGATTTGTGCCTGGAAGGTCATGTTTGACTAATCTTCTTGAATTTTTTGAAGAGGTTACTAGGGAAATTGACGAGGGTAAAGCAGTGGATGTTGTCTATATGGACTTCAGTAAGGCCTTTGACAAGGTTCCTCATGGAAGGTTGGTTCAGAAGGTTCAACTGTTGGGTTTAAATGCAGGAATAGCAAGATGGATTCAACAGTGGCTGAATGGGAGAAGCCAGAGGGTAATGGTGGATGGCTGTTTGGCGGGTTGGAGGCAGGTGACTAGTAGGGTGCATCAGGGATCTGTGTTAGGTCCTTTGTTGTTTGTCATGTACATCAATGATCTGGATGACGGGGTGGTAAATTGGATTAGTAAGTATGCAGATAATACCAAGATAGGGGGTGGTGTGGATAATGAAGAGGATTTCCAAAGTCTACAGAGTGATTTAGGCCATTTGGAAAAATGGGCTGAAAGATGGCAGATGGAGTTTAATGCTGATAAATGTGAGGTGCTACATCTTGGCAGGACAAATCAAAATAGAACGTACATGGTAAATGGTAGGGAATTGAAGAATACAGTTGAACAGAGGGATCTGGGAATAACCGTGCATAGTTCCTTGAAGGTGTAATCTCATATAGATAGGGTGGTAAAGAAATCTTTTGGTAAGCTAGCCTTTATAAATCAGAGCATTGAGTATAGAAGCTGGGATGTAATGTTAACATTGTACAAGGCATTGGTGAGACCAAATCTGGAGTATGGTGTACAATTTTGGTCGCCGAATTATAGGAAGGATGTCAACAAAATAGAGAGAGTACTGAGGAGATTTACTAGAATGTTGCCTGGGTTTCAACAACTAAGTTACAGAGATAGGTTGAATAAGTTAGGTCTTTATTCTCTGGAGCGCAGAAGGTTAAGGGGGGACTTGATAGAGGTCTTTAAAATGATGAGAGGAATAGACAGAGTTGATGTGGACAAGCTTTTCCCTTTGAGAATAGGGAAGATTCAAACAAGAGGACATGACTTCAGAATTAAGGGACAGAAGTTTAGGGGTAACATGAGGGGGAACTTCTTTACTCAGAGAGTGGTAGCGGTGTGGAATGAGCTTCCAGTGGAAGTGGTGGCGGCAGGTTCGTTGGTATAATTTTAAAATAAATTGGATAGGCATATGGATGAGAAGGGAATGGAGGGTTATGGTATGAGTGCAGGCTGGTGGGACTAAGGGAAAAAAAGTTGTTCGGCACGGACTTGTAGGGCCGAGATGGCCTGTTTCTGTGCTGTAGTTGTTATATGGTTATATGGTTATATGGTTGGGTTTTTAAATGGTTGCACCGGTTTTCAGGTAACTAAAGCATGATGTCTATTGTGTTTGAAATGGTGATGTAAATTGAAATGCATTTGTTGCAACGTTTTCAGGCGAGTAATTCGCGAAAGAAGCTTTTTATTTCGATCAGACTGTGTTTAAATTAAAAATTTGCGGACATTTTGGGCAGATGGAGATTTAAGTAACTGACAATGACGCAGTCCAAGTTGAAGAACTCACAGGTAAAACAGGCGGAGGATCGTGGCTGGTTTGCATTTCGAGCACTACCACCGCTGTGGGTGCTCACGAAGCCTGTCACGTGGAAAGCTGTCCCGCACAATCGGCCACCGGAGGATAATGTCTATGTCATACTTTCGGCCATCTCAAGACCCCAGAAAGGACACATCAGAGGACATTAATAGTCGAACGAGTGATCGCCAGTGAAGTTGTAGGATGTTATATGTGTTTCTCCTCCTGATTTTGGTTGTGTGCATGTGTCCGAGCATTGTATTCGATTGTGGGTGAGCACTTAGATAGATGTCAATATTCTGTGTAGATGGGAGGAATTCCTCTCATTCTTATCAATCTGCGCCTGACTACATTGCCGAATCTGCAGAAAGTATTGATGTGCGGGGTATATCTTGTGCTTCAGTACATTGATTTGAGCATGTCCTTTGGACGCATGCGAGCATGTGAGTATCTTACTGAGGAGTACAATGTGCTTCGGTAAAGTTATTGGGTATCTCTCCCGCTGTCTAAGGTGGGATTGTTAACCTGATGCTTTGACCTGGTGGGTTTACCGGGTTTCCAGAATCCCCCTGAATTCCCATGACCCCGCGGATCGTTTTGTACACTAGCCATTACAAATGTATCTCAATCTAAAAACGATTGGTGAAATATCGGGGAATAGATAAGAATGCAGAGACTATGGAATATTTGGGGTCGTACTTGTATGGAAAAGGGTGTTTGTCCATGGGCGTCGTAGTGGACTCGAAGCTTACAAAGACGGTGTCCTTGCGGTGTCTCTTACCCGTCACTACCTGATCAACAGAAACATCAACGTCACCGCCACTCCTTCGCAGGACGGAGCAGTTCCTGTCACACCGAAATATCCCAGCATATTCCCGTCACGAATTCGGCCCGCCTGCTCCAGATGATGCCCACCTGGTACGGGGCCTGATACTATCCATGATAGAATCGCCAGGGGATCCCCGATTCACCCGAGTAATACTTCCGTTTGCAGGACGCAGGCTGCGATAATGCACCTGACTAACAACCGCGGAAGATTCAATTATTCCATTGCCATGTGGTACATTAAAGCGCGCTGTCTCAGCACTGAATGTATGTGGTCGGCTATGTTGGTTTCATTGTAAATTTTAAACCAGTAGAGGTCATGACACGGTAGTGTTCTTGACAACCTGCGTTCATAAAGTTTCTATTCTATTGAGCAGTATTATTCTGATATCTACATGATGCCGCCGTGTCCGTGTCGGCTTTAAATCCCGATGTATACGGATATTATTTTCAACAATTGGCACGTAGCGTTTTCATGCTCTACCAAGCCCTCGACCAAACAACCAGCCATCAGATCTGCAAAATGCTTTGGACAGCGGCCCCTGCACACAACTCCTGTCATCATTCAGACCTCGTGAACATTACATGGCTACATCGCAATAAATAGTCCGCCGTCATTTTCGCCAACTCGAAGGTGACCCCACCACTCGCCATATCTTTCCATCTCCCCCCTGTCTGCTTCCCGCAGAGACCGCTCCCTCCGTAACTCCCTTGTAAATTCTTCCCTCCTGCAACACCCCCTTCCCGGGACTTTCCCTTGCAACCGCAAGATATGCAACACTTGTAGCTTTACCTCCCCCCTCGACTCCATTCAAGGACCCAAGCAGTCGTTTCAGGTGCGACAGAGGTTCACCTGCGTCTCCTCCAACCTCATCTGTTGCTTCCGCTGCTCTAGATGTCAGCTGATCTACATCGGTGAGACCAAGGCTTGGCGATCGTGTCTCCGCTCCGTCCGCATTAACCTACCTGACCTTCCGGTGGCTCAGCACTTCAACTCCCCCTCCCATTCCCGATCCGACCTCTCTGTCCTGTGTCTCCTCAATAGCCAGAGTGAGCATCACTGGAAATTTTTGAGGCGGCACCTCATATTCCGCTTGGGCAGTCTGCACCCTAGCGGCATAAACATTGAATTATCTGCTCTCCCTCAGCCCTCGGGCTCCTCCTGTTCCTTTTTCCATTCGCCCCTCCCCCCCATTCTGAAGAAGGGGTTCGGCCCGAAACGTTACCTATTTCCTTCGCACCATAGATGCTGCTGCACCCGCCGAGTTTCTCCAGCATTTTTATCTACCATTACCTGGCTAATGTGGCATTCAATACGTCATTTGGATCTGTGTTAGTGGGAACTGGTTTACATTCATACACTCTTCTCTCCCAATTTTGCTAGCCCTTGCTGTCTCCTCCCCTTCCTTAACCCTCTAGCTGTCTCCTCCCACCCTCCCATCCGCCCGCCCTCGGGCTCCTCCTCCTCCTCCCATTTTACTTCCTCCTCCCCCCCACCCCCCATCAGTCTGAAGAAGGGTTTCGGCCCGAAACGTCCCCTATTTCCTTCGCTCCATAGATGCTGCTGCACCCGCTGAGTTTCTCCAGCAATTTTGTGTACCTTCGATCTTCCAGCATCTGCAGTTCCTTCTTGAACACTCTTCTGTGGGTTCGAGGTTACTGGACCCAGAGGCATTTTGTTAAAAGCCAAAACAAATTGATAACCGCGCGATCCTAAGTGACGATTATCTATTTGAGATCTGGTAACGGATGATCCATATTCTATACCAGGTTGGAGGCTATACTTTTAACACGATCTCCCATCAATGCGTTCAATCTGTTTCCCAAGACCACACAGATCTCGCAACAAACAATATTTGAAATACTTTTGTGTGCAAGTCCGATTATAATCGAGCCCGTGACAATCCGGTCGCTGAAAATTTACCCTAGGCTAAATCTTGTTCATTTATTCAAAATATAGAAATATTCAGGATTTTGCAGATGTTACACAGTGATATGTCTCATGTAGTCGTGAATACGATTGGTCTCAGTTGAAGGGCGAGATGAAATGCTGCTGTGGCCTGGTGCTCGGAATTTCAACAACCGTCTCTTTCTTTAACATGTTTATAGATTACACTCAGCGGATATCGCATCCCATTTTCTAGCTCCTTTCTTAATTTGGGCTATGTCACCGCGTAAATACAAGTGTTTGTGCAGCAACCGAAAAGCAAGCGCATGCAGCTGGTTTGGTCCGCGATAAACATCGGGTCACGGTAACTGGCTGAACAAAAGCACCTTGTTATCTGCGTCCAAAGAAAACATAGAACATATACAAAGCTGTATGAAGTTGCCTGAAACGGCGAAAAGCAAGATCATTGACTTCCTCCGCTTATCATTTCGGGATCGTTCTGATTGGCTTCATTCTTGCTGCGCCTCAAGCTCATGCTAGATCGACAGGGCGCTTTCATGTGCCCGATTGGCGGAGCGTTGAGCAACGATATTAGGTACATTGGAAGCAGAGTGGTGAATCCAGGTGAATGCCAACCATTTAACTTTGAGGGTATGAGACGTGAAATGGCCAAGATAGACTGGCAATTGATTCTTAAAGGGTTGACGGTGCACATGCAATGGAAGGCATTTAAAGACTGCATGGATGAACTACAACATTTTTTATCCCTGTTTGGCAAAATAATAAATCAGGGAAGGTAGTGCATCCGTGGGTAACAAGGGGAACCAGGGATAGCATCAAAACAAAAGATGAAGCATACAATTTATCCAGAAAAAGCAGCCGACCAGAGGACGGAGATAAATTCAGTCCAGCAGAGGAGGACTTAATTTGGAAAGGAAAATTAGATTATGAAAGAAAACTGGCAGGGAACATAAAAATTGACTGCAAAAGTTTTTATAGATATGTGAAGAGAAAAAGATTAGTTAAACAAATGTAGATCCCTTGCAGTCAGAAACAGATGGATTGATCATGGGGAACAAGGACATGGCAGACCAATTGAATAACTACTTTGGGTTTGCTTCACGAAGGAAAACATCAATAATCTGCCGGAAATAGCAGGGGACCGGGGGTCAAATGAAATGGAGGAACTGAGTGAAATCCATGTTAGCTGGGAAGTGGTGTTAGGTAAATTGAATGGATTAAAGGCCTAAAAATCCCCACGGCCAGATAGGCCCCATCCAGAGTACTTAAGGAAGTAGCCACAGAAATAGTGGATACATTAATGATAATTTTTCAAAACTCTTTGGATTCTGTAGTTCCTGAGGATTGGGGGGTAGCTAATGTAACCCCACTTTTTAAAAAAAAGTGTGGGAGAGAGAAAACGGGAAAATACAGACCAGTTTGTCTAACATCGATTGTGGGGAAACTGCTAGAATCAGTTATTAAAGATGGGATAGCAGCACATTTGTAAAGTGGTGAAATCATTGGACAAAGTCAGCATGGATTTACGAAGGGTAAATCATGTCTGACGAATCTTATTGAATTTTTCGAGAATGTAACTAGTAGAGTGGATAAGGGAGAACCAGTGGATGGGTTATATCTGGACTTTCAGAAGGCTTTCGACAAGGTCCCACATAAGAGATTAGTATATAAACTTAAAGCACACGGTATGAGGGGTTCAGTATTGATGTGGATAGAGAACTGGCTGGCAGACAGGAAGCAAAGAGTGGGATAAACGGGTCATTTTCACAATGGCAGGCAGTGACTAGTGGGGTACCGCAAGGCTCAGTGCCTGGACCCCAGCTATTTACAATATATATTAATGATTTGGACGAGGGGATTCAATGCAACATCTCCAAGTTTGCGGATGACACGAAGCTGGGGGGAAGTGTTAGCTGTGAGGAGGATGCTAGGAGGCTGCAAGGTCACTTGGATAGGCTGGGTGAGTGAGCAAATGCATGGCAGATGCAGTATAATGTGGATAAATATGAGGTTATCCACTTTGGTGGCAAAAACAGGAAGGTAGGCTATTATCTGAATGATGGCCGATTAGGAAAAGGGGAGATGCAACGAGACCTGGGTGTCGTGGAACACCAGTCATTGAAAGTAGGCATGCAGCAGGCAGTGAAGAAAAAGGATGGTATGTTAGCATTCATAGCAAAAGGATTTGAGAAGAGGAGCAGGGAGGTTCTACTGCAGTTGTACAGGGTCTTGGTGAGACCACACCTGGAGTATTGCGTACAGTTTTGGTCTCCTAATCTGAGGAAAGACATTCTTGCCGAAGAGGGAGTAAAGAGAAGGTTCACCATACTGATTCCTGGGATGTCAGGACTTTCATATGAAGAAAGACTGGATAGACTTGGCTTGTACTTGCTAGAATTTAGAAGATTGAGAAGGGATCTTATAGAAACTTACAACATTCATAATGGGTTGGACAGGCTAGATGCAGGAAGATTGTTCCCGATGTTGGGGAAGTCCAGAACAAAGGGTCACAGTTTAAGGATGAGGGGGACATCTTTTAGGACCGAGATGAGTAAAACATTTTTCACACAGAGAGAGGTGAATCTCTGGATTTTTCAGCCACAGAAGGTAGTTGAGGCCAGTTCATTGGCTATATTTAAGAGGGAGTTAGATGTGGCCCTTGTGGCTACAGGGATCAGGGGGTATGGAGAAAAGACCGGGTACAGGATCCTGAGTTGGATGATCAGCCATGATCATATTGAATGGCGGTGCAGGCTCGAATGGCCGAATGGCCTACTCCTGCCCCTATTTTCTATGTTTCTATGTTTCTATGCGGGTGCAGTGCAAAATACCTGTTTTCCATGGCACCCCCATGACACCTTGTGTACTGTCACGAGAGGTTCAAATACAAAGTACCAGGGGGTGTTATTACAACAGAGCAGCGGGCATTCAGTGGTTTCAACCCAGGCTGCAGATTTCACAATGCAAAATGTCGTATTCAGTTTGTGAAAAATCATCACATATCGGACAAATGTGAAAGAGAGCGTTAGACAGACGGAAATGTCTGTGGCCGTAAGATTAAGGAGTCTGTGGAAAGCGCACACGTGGTTGATGACCAGGAAGCTTGTTGGGAAATACAAATACGGAACATTATCACGTTAATTATGACGACCAGCAGATCTGTCGCTGCCATGGCCACAAGGTAACGAGAGACACATTTGGAGAGTCCGCACTTCCCCGGGACAGGGTGATAATCGTCACCACGTTAGCTGTGACAGGGGAAGAGTCAGCAATTGAGGATCAGAGAGTAGGTTCCACTGTGTCATATGTAACGCATTATTACGCTTTAGGTTTGGAATTGAACATCTGCATTTATTACGCGTGGAGCAGTCCACCGAGGAAAGTGCTAAAACATTATGAGGAGAGGGGAAAGCATTTAAAACGCCAGAGATATTAAAATAATTGAAAAAAATGCGTGCTTTAAACGAACGGCAATTTAAAATTAATTTATTCGGGGCAGTATTTTACGAGGCCGGACAATCTTAATATAGAAACATAGAAACATAGTAACATAGAAACTAGGTGCAGGAGGATGCCATTCGGCCCTTCGATCCCGCACCGCCATTCATAGTGATCATGGCTGATCGTCCCCTATCAATATCCCGTACCTGCCTTCTCCCCATATCCCTTGACCCACTAGCCCCAAGAGCTCTATCTAACTCTCTCTTAAATAAATCAAGTGACTTGGCCTCCACTGCCCTCTGTGGCAGGGAATTCCATAAATTCACAACTCTCTGGGTGAAAACGTTTTTTTCTCTCTAGAATTTAGAAGATTGAGGGGGGATCTTATAGAAACTTACTAAATTCATAAGGGGTTGGACAAGCTAGATGCAGGAAGATTGTTCCCGATGTTGGGGAAGTCCAGAACAAAGGGTCACAGTCTAAGGATGTGGAACCTCACATTGATCTATATTATACTGCATCTGCTATGCGTGTGCCCACTAACTCAACCTGCCCAGGTCACCCTGCAACCTCCTAATAACAACCTTGAACTTGCCCAATAACATACATCATTTCCTGTATCAAACTACGCATGTGGGTCTTGGCCACGACCAAGTAAACCACATTAAATAACATAATTTAATAGGCGTTGTGTAAGTTATTCCTGTCTAGTTATCTCGCTTGATAGTATAGAAACCAGTAACTGTGCATGCTGGTTTAGAAAAAATAAGTTACTAAATGGTGGAATAACACTCTGGATCCGGCATCATTTCTGGTGAACATGCTCGGCAACGTTTCGGTTCGGGACGCTTCTTCAGACCGATGGCAAGGGATGGGGAGCTGCAAGAGGTGCAGAGCAAATCCTGCTAGGAAATGGGGGTTTGTTAGACATTACCTCAAATTGGGGAATTCAATGTTCATTCATTTGTCAGCCACCCGAGCGGAACGTGAGATGTTGTTCTTCCAATTTTCAGTGCATTCATTCGTGTAATAGAGGGCGTTTTAATGAAGGAGAGTAGATTTCATTGCCTCCGTGCAGCCTTTGCCTCTCGGACCATTCCCGAACGGCTACCTTACGGATCGCTTGATCAACAGCGCAGGATGTCCGCTCGCTGCCGCAGCCGCAATCGGCGCAGAGCTGCCGTTCCCCGGGGCAACCGCGAAGGGGGGTGGTCTGCCGCTGCCTCTCTTTGTTGAGCGGGATTACGCCGGCGCTGCTGTCACACTGACTCAGGTCCGTCTCTTCTCCGACTCGCTCCATAATCATGTTCAGACTAATGAATGCCCAAAGGTAAGTCAGGTCGCGTTCTTTCGAGATGAGACCCCCCAGTAGCGTGTTGCTTTATATAAAGTGCTCAGTCCTTCGGCCTGTGCACCAATGCGACTGAACTCCATGCAAAGATCATCTAAATTTATATGGAGGGAATGCATTAGGTCAAAAAGATGCGCAGAATTAGGTGTAGTCGTTCATTGCCAGTGTCAGATAATGTTAAAATGGAAAAAAATATCTTTGTTTAATTTATGGATTATATCCCCACTCCGTGTCAATATTTCCAGTTTTGTGCGTCTGACTGAGTTTCTGTCTCATTCTCTACCTCTTGCTGTTGAATGCACATATCCCTCCACTGCCTTAGGTGGGAGTTTCGTACTGATACTGTGCCTACTTGCGTTTTTCTGGATGATCATATTTCCCGCGACTTCCCATAAGCGGTATTATACAATGGTCTATACAGTTGGTGTGTGTGTGTGGTTGGCGGGAATGTTAATAATGTGATATCCGTATTAACATCCATGTGACTATTCGTCCATAATTATTGTTTGTTATAATATATTTATTTTAAATTGAGTAAGTTATCTTTCATTCTGTTAATGACACCAATGACTATTTCTCAATGATGTGATTGAATGTAGTCATAAGTTAAATTCGATGACCAACCCCTGTAATGTCAATATTTTGATCCTTCTGAGGGTATAAAGAAGAATGTTTGTATGTTTCCTTTAGCTGTAACGAGACATTGACATACTTCCGTTATTACAAGTGATACAATAAAGAATCAAAGGCTGTGGGTCGATGAGTTTTTTCGTTCAAGTCTGCGACCCAACTCACGGAACTGCACAGTGCCGTCCATAGCCACGACCACGGGAGAACAAAGGAGGAAGATTTACCGCACTTTATTGGCTTCCATCGCAGTGAGAAATGATCAGAAATGGTGTTTATGTTGACATCAATTGGTGTGCGAACTTGAACTTGCATTATTATATCTACGGTAGTAACATACAGTGTAAGTATGCTTAAAATTAAGAAGAAGTTGACATTTTATGAATTGTAGTCCATGCAGACGTAAGTACTATGAGATGGGGGTTTTCTGTAGCTATTCTGCAGCCTCTGCCCCTCCACTCTTCAGAACCCCTTGTACATTCACACACAAAAGTGTTTTGTGTGGACATGCACTGTAGGCACGGTGCCACATATTTAACACGAATTTGATCATTTGCTGACTTGCCATACCATCTACCTGGACATGCGTACATATATTTCCACATTGATATGTTGACTGTCTTAATAATATAAAACATGAAACGACGTAAAATACTCCCTGACACATTTTATCTTCTATTATTAGGGGGAGGGGGCAGCAGTACATCCCGGGTTATCATGCCGAGTGCTATCGTCACATCTGCAACACAACAACACGTTGAGCTACAGCAAGGTCTCGAAGGAAGAAAGGTTAGGACTCAAACACAAATTATTTGTGTTTATGGTCATATGATGTTACTTTGAACAATCCTTTACCAGGCTGCTGTACTTTCAAAATATCCAGAACAGTTTCCACAAATTCCCAGTCCAAAGGGACATGGGTGGAACATTTGAGGTGGTGTATTGAACATTGACTGGGCTAACCTGCCTCCATCCCCAAGCACGATGCTAGAATTAACAAGCTGTCCATGCACGAAAACAAGCGGTGAGACGTCAAGTACAGTGAAAGGATGATGCTCATGTCAACTGTATGGTGTGCCATGTACAGAATGATGTATGTGTGTTGACTGCAGAAACTCCCTTACTATAAAATATTTGTAATCTGATGAAGAATATTCAGATGACGTTTAGATGGAATGTAACCCAAAGGATTGGGGAAATACATGATCAAATAAAGTATTTTAATGTGTCGTGTTTTACTATTTATTGTGTCAAATTATTTAAACAATGAGTGAATGAGTTATGATTATAGCATGTTGGTGAATGACAGTGCGACAGTCCACATCCATCCACACATTCACCCACCCTCATATCCACACACACATCCACACATACATCCACATACGCATCCACACACACACACACACATCCA